>NC_085956.1:6363636-6666666 GCF_963556715.1 Cydia fagiglandana
AAGACAAAGGGCACTGCCTACCTAAAAAAAAACATTTATTTTTATATTTGTTTTTTTAGCTAAAGACGCAGTCGAAATGCTAGGTGTAGAAAGGAAGAGGTTTTCAATGAAACTTAATATAACAATAGTGTAATTTAAAATTTGATCCTTAATTAGTCCAAATAACATTTTTAGTCTCTGGCGGTCTAGCATAAGTTGCGTTCCCGCGCGCGAGTCCATACTTGAAGTCTGTACATCAATATAGAGTCGCGCGTGAGAACGCAACTCATGCTAGACCGTCTGATTATGATTAGGGAATATACTCAAATCTGATGACGGTAATTCGCAAATCCGATGACTCCCTTCGGTCGTCTTTTAATTTATCGCCACTCGTTTCGAATTAACTATTTTCCGCACTTTTATCGTAAATAACTATTTTAAGTATTTCGTTAGATTATCATAGCCTGAGAGCTGTCTCTATGCTTCAAAAATATAGTCACAAAGTTATTTTAAGTAGGCCATCTCTGATTGCCCCGCCAGGCGTGGCTCACTCCGCGATTTCGTCGCTTTGCAACAGGTAGCTACAAGTACATCAGTCCCTGATGGTGGCTAGCCATAAGCCGCGCGGGGCGCTGTCGCCACCTAGCGGCCATATCTGTGCTGATCGTAACAGACGCGTTTTGTTAGAGAGTGAATCTGCTGTACCTATTATTTTTTCTGTGGCCCGTGTAAGTGTAAGCTTTGTTTAAGAACAATAACATGGTTGGCCGGCGTCATATTATCCTTATCAGAGTGGCAACAACGCTTCACAAACGTTTACACTTCGATGCCTAAATCGGCTGGGTATTAATCATACTTGCCGATGCCATTGCACAGCTGAAGATGTATTCGACTTTTCATAAAGACATGTCGTGATATTGCCGCAATTTGGAAAACCATGTAGAATTTGTAGAAATACATAGTAATATTTGATGTACATAGTATTATCAAGTTTTGGTATTATCAAGCTTTGTTTACAATTCGATATCTAACTCATAATTTCCAATGCACAACTGAAGCTGTATTCGACTTATTTAGAGACATGTCGTGATATTGCCGCAATTTGGAAAACCATGTTGAAATTTGTGATTTATGTTATGCTGACGTTGTATTATCAAATTTTGCTTGTAAATTGATTGTGCATTACAAGTGGAATGAGTTAAGAAGGACATGTGAATTGTGATATAAGTACTCGTAATAAATATCAATACAGTCTGAGGTATTGGTGGTACACAATTTTATTGACAAGCAGTATGGGCGTGTTGTGTAGATCGTTTTGAACACCTCGCCCCTTACCTAGCTATTTCTGCTATTGACTTTGACTGTAGAATAGAATAGGATATATTTTATTTGTATTAATTGTACATCGTCATATTCAACGTGTACGTGTACGTGTACGTGTGTTAACAACGCGCATGTGACACTTCTGAAGTACAAACATTCTATGTCCGGTTACTACCAACAGGGCCAAACGCTTCTTCCACACTTAATAGCATAGCATTTACAATGTCACTAGCTGACTATATACAGATTCGAATAACACTTCTATTTTATCTAATTGACTTCTTAGGCTAAAAACTCTGAAGCCAGTCGCGTCCGTGCCTCTCTACTAGCACCACGCGCCGAACCTTTGCTAAAATACCGCGCGTCTGACTTTCAATTAAATTAAAAAAAACTTCAATCGTATTGATAAGTTTGACAACTAAATGTAATTGTTATCTGAGGTTATCTTTAGGGATTTACTATCTTACATTTAAAGATATAACATTTGATTACTAAAGTAAAAGCAGAGTGCATTCGTGTTGTAATGTGTGTTGGCATGGGTCTCTATTGTTTCCCAAATAGTTTTAAGTCATAATATATTGTATGTCCGAATTTTCGTAAGTCATAATTGGTTTTTCTCAGAAACGCGTAACTTTTCAGGATTGGCATAAAACAAACCTAACCTAACCTATCTATAGAATGACGTTACGAAAATCCTGAAAAGTTAACGGTTTCAGTTTTATGACTAACGATAATATGACAAACAATACATTATGACTTAAAACTGTATGGGAAACAAAGGGACCCCGTGTTGACATATAAGTTGGCGTGTTTCGTGTAAATAGAAATATAACCTCAACATTTTGTTGAAGCAGCTACATTTTGTTGTTTAATTAAAGTATTTTAATGTTGACATGAACTATATTTGATTGTTGATACCAATGTTGTGACGATAATATACTACTTGCTAGCGTACTTCGTAGTGTACAATCAATTGATTGTACATTTAAAATTAAAATTTGCTATTTAAATTTAAAATAAGAAGAAAATAACATTGACACAGTTCGATAAGTATTACCTAATTATTACAACTATTTACAATCGTATTGTATTTACAAATAAATAGTAAAACATAAAAATAAAAAACAAAGAATCTGAAATAACCTCGACCTACATTACTGTTACAACTTAAAAAAAAACACGCACGTACAGATACAAGTTCATTGACCTTACAACCGGCTATTCCATTGATAAAAACTTGAAGCGCGCGAATTCAAAATGGCGGCGGCGTCATCAGCTGTTGAGACCGTCGACGAGAAAACAATTATCGCGGAACTGGAAAATGTTGAGACCGTTGAGGAGTTTGAGCAGAAATTGGAGAAATCTAGTAAATTTGGCTTTTCTATTGCGAATTGGATGAAGATTTTGTTTAATAGAGCACCCGAGGAAGAATTTAAGGCGGACTGGTTGACAGTAAGTTTTAGATTATTAAAGGTCCAGTCTAGACACTCGTTGCCCGTGGAATTGATACTCTAGATATATTGTAACTATGCAATCACATAATATTTAAAAAAGGAAACAGTACCACAGAATAAATAATAGTACTAAATACAGAAGACTCACTCTAACAAAACTCGTCTGTTACGATCAGCACAGATATGGCCGCTAGGTGGCGACAGCGCCACGCGCGGCTTATGGCAAACCCCAAAATTGGGGCCGAACGGATGTACTTTTAGCTAGCTACCTGTAGCAAGGCGACGAAATCGTGGAGTGAGACACGCCTGACAGTACTACGGTAAAAATAAAGGTTAAAGGTAGAAGTCAGGGTTGCCTGCCTCATATATTTTTAAGGCCTCGAACCACTCGGCTACTTCAAATCAAACCGTCACTTCGTTCAGCGACCCATGATTTTACAGTTTCTGTATTCGTTTTTTTTTCTTTCATTTCAATATTTATTCAATTAGACCAAAAATGAGATGACGAAACGACCTGGACTCATTCTGCGGCGACTGGCGGGAGCATGCACAAAGCCGTGACGAGTGGCGAAAGATAGGGGAGGCCTTTGCCCAGCAGTGGTACACAATATAGGCTACTAAAATAGTTATTTGTTTTACAAGGGGGCAAAGTTGTTGTTTATTTAACCTCTCTCTCTCTCTCTCTCTCTCTCTTCCGAGCTATATATCCCACATGGTGATGGGGTCAGCTTTCCGTGTTATTTGCTTCCACTTCGCCCTATCCTCGACGTCGTTTTCGGACACTTTGCACTCAATAATATCATTTAGCACTACGTCCTTCCATCTTGTTTTCGGTTTACCTCTGCCTCTTTTACCGGGGATGGAACGTCGTAGTGCTAAATTTCCGACGTAGTCTGGTGGTCTCCTTCTAATATTGATACCCGAGCCAGCGAAAGATTCCAAAATTGAACCACGACCGTAGCGAGTGGTTCGAAAAATGGAATCTTGAGCGTTGCGAGGGTTTCAAAGCACGGGGGTTAAACAAAATTTGTCCCCAAGTGAAACAACATTTTTCACCACACCAACCCGAAGCAAATATTAAATGTTAAATATCAAACAAAATCAACCGAAATCAAATCCAAATGAATGTTATTAAATATTTATCATCCAAAATCATCATTTAAAAGTAAATTCTACCAGCAAACATAAGAAAACAACTCAAAATTTGCATTTGATTACTTTGCCTCACATGTGAATAAAATGCAACTTTGCTATCAGTTTTTGAAGTGCAAAGTGAGCCTTTCCGAACAATGTGATAAAAAAAAATTATTCACGTGTTTAATATACATACTATATTATTGTCAACAGATAGACGAATACAAGCGAATGGCGGAAGAGAGTATGCAGCACGCGTACAAAGTGATCACACTGCCGAACTGGAAGTTCGAGAAACGGGGCGTTACCAAGGGGGACATAGTGGAAACTAGGCAGACGGAGGCGTTTGGGAAAGTGTACCGGTTTACCGTAAGTATATCTTACCCAAAGGTTGTCTGGAAGAGATCGCTTCACCTGACCGTTGTCTGTCTGTCTGTCTGTATGTCTGTCTGTAATCAAATCTTGCAAGTTAAATTTGATCCACTTCCCGGTTTCCGATTGAGCTGAAATTTTGCATGCATGTATAAATCGGATGACAATGCAATATTATGGTACCATCAAGCTGATCTGATGATGGAGACAGGTGGTGGCCATAGGAACTCTGGGATGAAATAACGCAACCTAATCGTGATAGGGGTTTTTAGAATTGTCTCGATGAGTAATAGTTGTCTGTCGTAAGAAAAGTACAGCCAGCAATAAAAGCTTGTACCAAAAATGAAATTTTTGCCAAAAACTTATTTAGCGATAAGGCCGCCTGTTGTTACCTGGTTTTATTCTTCTGTCAAAATTTCTTTGTAGTTTTATATGTACTTAAGTAAAATGTATTATTGGTGCAATAAAGAATATTTACTTATTATACTTACTATGTCAGAATAAAGCAAATAGGGTCATTGCGTCAGTTCACCGTCCAGTGCCAGTTTCCGTCCACTTGGCGTAGTTGCCACGAAGAATTGTGTATTTGTCAAGAATTGCGTATGATTTCAATATAGGTATACAGGGCGTCCCACGGCTATGCCACATGGAGGGAAAGTACCTTGAATATTGTAGATGGAACATCTTACTGAAAGAAGCCATTATATTAATAAAAAAAAAAAAACTGCATTCATAGATTTTAAAATAATTCCGGTTCGATTCCGGTTGAACCGGGAATCGAACCCGCTACACGAGTAAAAATTCTTCACCATAAGGATTTTTTTTTTCTAAATAACATAGTGTCAGAATACCAAATTTCAACTAAAACGGTTCAGCGGCTTAAGCGTAAAGAGGTAACAGACAGACATGCACACTTTCGCCTTTATAATATTAGTATGGATTAGTACAGCCATTCTCATAGTGTTCCGCGGAACCCTAGGGTTCCGCAAAGCCTCTGTTGGGGTTCCGCGAAAATACTTGTAATAATAAGAAAAAAACCAGCACTTCTATAGGTAGGTATATCTGGTCCACAGAGACGAACGAAAATTTATAATTTGGGGTTCCGTCAAATATTTCGCTTTCCAAAAGGGTTCCGTCACCATAAATAGGATTAGTATATTAGTATGGATATGTTCACTATACAGCTTTAATGATTTGACTATTATTGTTGCAGGGCCTAGTAGACTGCCCTGCGGAGTTCCTGTTCAGAGAGTTCAAAGAGAACGTCACCAAACTGCCGGACTGGAACCCGACCATACTGCGGAGTGAACTCATCAAGGTAACTAACCAATTATAAACTGAAACACATGTCTTACACGAAAGAAAAACCTGCCAAGTGCGAGTCGGACTCGCGCACGAAGGGTTCTGTACCATTACGCAAAAAACCGGAAAAAAAATTTTTGTTGAACGCGGAGCTCACGTGTGTGTGTGTGTGTGTTCCGCCGAGTTTCCTGCCTGTCCCATATTGGGTTATTCGGTATAATCACGGACGGTCTAGAACGCAAAATTACTAGTCTAATATTTTGCCTATAGTCGCACCAATGAAAGTCTGCAGCGGATTTGATAGCCCACTCAATGTAAATGTTATTTATACGTCATAATTTCATAGAAGTTTGACGTTTAAAATGACACTTGCACTGCGTGGGCTATCAAAATCGCTGCAGGCTTTTTACGGTCTAACTCTATATCGCTTTTAGTCTACATCGCGAACGGTCTATAACGCAAAATGACCACTTTTTTATACCACACAGGTAGGTTAGGTTCGTTAGTTATCTTATAATGGCCGAAGGCCAAACCGCACAGAATAGGAGCCCCGCGCGCGGGGCTCCGTCGACATCTCTAACGTAAAGATTAAACGACGGAAAATGATGTAGGCATTTTGCGTGCTGGACCGTTCGCGAATAACCCCCATATTGGGATACCCTCCTCCAAATGAGGGGGGATTTTATTTTCTCGAGGCAGAGGTGTAGGGTTGGAGCCGGTGTAGCTTTATTTGACGTTCATAAGCGCATTGTAATATGCCTACTTGAATAATAAACTATATTTATCAGTCAACTTCTAATCCTCTTGCGTAACATTTAACCTTTTGGATATATGCGCACCGTCGGTTCAACGCCAAAGACCAATTAATCAGTCACAGACCACAGAGCAACATAGACCTACGTGCATATGAAAAAAGTTCAATTTCAGTTTTGACACTTCGGTGACGTGGCGTCAGCGTGACAGCTTTTGTGTGTTGACACTGCGTCGAAAAGGTTAAGAATAAAAATAAGAATAATTTCATTTATTCATGGCAACCTAAAACTACTTTCAGGAGATCGGACCAGGGATAGATCTGTCGTACCAAGTGACGGCCGGCGGCGGGAAAGGGATCATCGCGCCTCGAGACTTCGTCATACTGCGGCGTTGTGCGCCGCTCAACAAACAGGTATGTACTTGTTAGGGTTCCGTACCCTAAGTGCCATTTGCACCATCCCACTAACCTGGGGTTAACCGGTTAAACCGTTAACCCCGTGTCAAATTGTACTGGTAACCATGGCAATTCCAAGTTTAACCGGTCAACCCCAGGTAGGTGAATGGTGCAATTGGCCCTAAGAGCCACTCCAAATAACCCGGGGCTAACCGATTAAACCGTTAAAATAGTGTCAAATTGTACTGGTTGCCATGGCAACTGGAGGTTTAACCGGTTAACCCCAGTTTAGTAGGATGGTGCAAGTGACCCTAAGGGTAATAAGTTTTTGGCAAAAAAAACATTGTTGGTACAAGCTTTTATCGCTGACTGTACTTTTCTTACGACAGACAACTAATACTCACCCAGACAATCCTAAAAACCCCTAACACAGTTAGGTTGCGTTGTCTCATCACAGAGTTCCTATGGCCACCTCCTGTCTCCATACATGCATGCAAAATTTCAGCTCAATCGAAAACCGGGAAGTGGATCAAATTTAACTTGCAAGATTTGATAACAGACAGACAGACAACGGTCAGATGAAACTAAATAAAACCTTGTAAAACGGGACCCTATTACTAATAATCCGTTGTCAGTCTGTCCGTCTGTCCGTCCGTCTGTCTATCACCAGGCTGTAACTCATGAGCCGTGATAGCTAGACAAGTTGTGTTAACCCTAGTAATTGCTCGGAGCAATGCTGAGCCGAACGGAGCCGAGTTTCCCCGAAGGGAGGAGTTTCGCACCCCTGCCAATATAAACATTTTCGTTGCAGGGTATGGTGGTGGAATCGGACCCCTACAGCTACATCAGCAGTGGGGTTAGTGTCACCGTGCCCGGATATCCCCCCAACAAGGAATTCGTCAGGTAGGTGCATTCAAAAAAATTCAAAATATATTTATTTCATAACTTGATATTACAGAGGGGCAGTACAGTGATCCCCACACTGGGCAAGCCTGTGACGTGGGGATCTAAGCGAAATATAAATTATTATTAAAGCTACTACATTAAAATTAAAACTAATAATTTTTATTAATTGACAAATCCAACTGAGTACAAAAATTAAAAAGGTCTTAAAATCATATATAACTTGCCCTAGTTGCTAAGAGCAGGAAGACATTAGATTGGACCGGGGAATCCGACCCTTTCCCTTCCCTTTTTGGGGGGTAGACACGGTACGATATCGTGGCTACCGCGCCAAATCAGCTTTGTTTGACCTTAGGAACAATCGTGCCAAGCGGCATCGCCTGAGTCAAAAGTGCATACTCACTGCACTCACAAACTTAGCTTACGAGCTCAATTTCAAAAATATCTAAATTTTGAAAGCCTTTATCTCGGAAACTATTCAATCTAGAGACAGTTCTAATCTCGTATTGTAGCAAATTTAGTCTTCTTTAAAAACGTCTAAGGAAGGTACTATCAAAAACTAGTCCTTTAGGGTTAGAATCGCCCAAAACTAAACAAAAACCGAAATTTTCGCAGGATTTCGATTTTTGGCAAAGTTGCGTTCGGCGCTCGAGGTCACCAGCATAGACTATTCATTGGACCAACATCATAAATAAGTCTGCAAAAAATCAGAACTACCGGATTTGACGCAAACGCTAAATGTATAATTTTACTGTATTATTAAGCAAGAATCAAAAATCTACCGAAAAAACATTAAAAATCAAAAATCTACCGAAAAAAAGGCTTGGATTTTTCTCCCGAAACCTATCGTATCCGAAACTTCGATCGGACATTACTTGATATGCACTGTATTTATCCGAAGAGTAACGCATCTACGTAACTCTACGATAACCCGAGGCGTCACCTTTTTTATCGGCCCGCGCTATTTTTGCGCACTGAGACTTAGTCATCATTCCGTTTCGACCGGGGAGTGTCATACGTCCCACTTTTATTTATTTTAATATTGTATACCGGTGCAACATTGCCTGCCTTGCCAAAATTGCCTGCAATTATCAATTTGTAAAAACGAAAAAGGAATCCAACTGCGTGTAAACAAAACGAAGTGCTGCAACTTTGCCTTTGATACCAACATTGCCTGCAAGTTTAACTCTTAGTAAAAACGAAAAAGAAATCTAAACACAAGTAAACAAGACGAACAGCGAGATCTTAGGAGTGAGTTATCGAGGTGTGCAACAACAACGAAGTTTTAATACCAATTATTTAAATGGAAAAGATATATTTCACTGTGTATTCGCCGGAAAACTATAATGAAGAAATCGAAAAGATATTATTACAGAGAACTAAACCTATTTTCGCATCTATCGAGCACGGACGCGAAGGAAAACATAAGCATCTCAACTTGTTATACCGCAAATGCCACAGATATGTGTTTACAAGACTTAATTTAAAATACCCCGCAATAAAACAAGTGAAGTGTAAAGACCTTGAGAATGTGATTAATTATATAACAAAAGAAGATGATTGTTGTATATTAATAAATGAGTTGCCGGAACCGTTGGAGTATTATAAAAGGAAAGCGGAAGATAATGATATAGTAAATGCAGTAATAAGAGCAGAGAAAATGTATTGCTCAAACACTTAGGCACAGTACAAGAACAGTAGTGAACCTTCATAGAAATGTGCCGCTGCCGGCTTGAATGTGTGCGTGCGCGCCGGACGCCGTGTACGCACGCGCTGCCACGCACACATTAGCATAAAATACGGGGGAATACGGTGGCGGCAGTGTGGGCCGTACCGCGACTGTGATCGCGTGCATTCGAGTACGCTGCCCACCCGCTCGCATTTGTCTGCTCTCGGTAGGCCTCAGTACAGCTCGCCGCGGTCGTATTGTATTGTAGGAACAATTGCATCATAAGTCAGAAACGCACATGTGACACCCTTAATATAGGAACATCCATTGCCTACGAATACCGCTTAGCGTTACTTGTTAGTCTCCATAGGCTACGGTGGCTAAAATCGAGAAAAAAACTCTTTAAAAATTGAATTTAGCGCTACACAAGTACCAGGGCCTCATGAGTTACGAGAAGGTGTCGTTGACCCGCCGTGGGGCGCGGAGCGCGGCGGCCGGGTCGCGTATCAGTATGAAGGTACAATAAAAGTGACAACCCTAAGCGCCAACGCAAGAGTAGGCAAATAACTTGCCGAGCGGCCTTAGATTCACTACTGTTCTGTGTACTGTGACTTAGGGCTCATTTAGACGACGCGCGAACTCGCATGCGAGTTTAGTTACATTGCGAACTATTGAGGTTACATGAACTCAGCCGACCGATCAAATATCGCAATGTAATGAAACTCGCGTGCGAGTTCTCGTGACGTTGGACTACAACTATATAAAAGAACAGACAAGGTGAATTATAGTTAACTAAGTAATACTTTTAATAACCAAAATTGTTATTATTGTGTTTTGAAAAATAAAAATTCTAACAGTATTGTCTTTTTATTACATCCCTAACTCTTTGAAGTTCTTTGCTATTTTGAGATGTGGCATTGTTTGTAAAAATTAGTATACCTATACCTATTTACCTAGTCGAAAAATAGCGTCGGTTTTTTTTGTCTTAAGCTAGAATTAGGCTAGTACTTAGTAATACTATCACCCAAAAGAAAGGACGAGTATAGTTTTCCTGGTTCTTACTGACGGAAAATTGTGTTTGCTAGACTATGGGTACTGAACTGACTATCAATTGATTTTTTCTGGTGTCCCACTGTTGGGCAAAGGCCTCCCCTCCTTTTTTCCACTCGACCCTGTCATCGGCATTTTCCCACCATTTGGGGTAGAATGCGTCCAAGTCGTCCCGCCATCTCCTTTTCGGTCTGTCTGAGCCCCGGCCTCCGACCACCGTCTATTGTGGTCCCACTCAGTAACCATTATGGCCCACCTTTACCCCTATCAAAGAGAATTTGAAATAGAGGAATATTATCAAAGTAAATTATGTAGTCAGTACATTTAATGCCATCTTTCGACACAAATGATTAACACTTAGAACGCCATTTGACTTTGATCTTTATGTATTCACTGATATGTATTAGATTTGTTAAATGTCAAAAAGTATCGCCATCTACTCGAGGATAGGCCAAAGGTATGGAGCCATCTTTTTGAGCGATGGCGCCATACCTTTGGCCTACTCTCGAGTCTACTGGCCTACTGTCGAAAGATGGTAGTACATGTACTGACGACATAATAGGCATGTTGACAAGTTTTTAGAACTGTATTCATTTTATAGATAGACACGTAATTATTACAAAAAAAAATATTTAAAATTTTTATTCATTAATTTTAAATACTAAATAGAGCTTAATTAGTTTAGTGTTTAAAGTTTGAGCCTAAACGCTCCAAGCTGTCACGTGACGTCACGAACACATAAATAAACAAACTGCTGCCAAAATGTCAGTCCTAGCGTAGAACAAAAGCTGTAGTATTTAATTTATCTCTCTTTCTAAAAGATAAGTATATTGCGTAAATATATAAGCTAAAATAATGAATAACAAGTTTTACATGTCTTATACTTACGTTGCAGTTACGAATCTTGACTTGAATGATATTGTTAATTGCGCACTATTTGTATACATATTACGTTCAGCGATGATAAAAACATTTCAAAAATGAATTACAATAACTGATTTCACATAAAAACACTTACAGTTACAATTTAAGATGAATTATTATGATACAACTAAAATTTTCAATGTAAATATAGCGGGCGCAGATATAACTATTTAAATTTTGTTTTTTTGTTTCCGACAGCCAACGTGGCAATGATAGGAATCCATTCAGCCAAATTATTAAAAAGATTTTGGTGAAATATCGTATTATATATCATTTTATTTATTTAATAACAAATAAATATATACTTTATGTCATGTAATAATATTTTTTGTACGTAATAAATGTCTATTGTCGAAATAAAAAATACATACAGTTTTTGAACATCCAAACTCTTTGGTGGTGTCGTATGTATTACAGTCAGGTTTGACGACTTGTCTGTGGTGTTTCTCATGTCATGACGTCACGCGCTCCGATTGGCGTTTACAGTCACGTGATACTGGGCATTATTTTAAATACTTTTGACTATTTTTAATTAATTTATTACGCATATTTACACTTGCAAAATATGATTTTCAGCATTCTATTATTCCCTGCTATGGTAAAAACATAACATGTTATATATTCGCGATTCATGTCAACATGCCTATTAATTTGACAATATTCCTCTAGTCTAAATTCTCTTTGCCCCTATCTATAGGACCGAATAAATACTACGTTTATGTTGTAATTTAATGTATATGTTATTTAATTCTTTATTTTCAGGGGTAACAACAAAGTGGGTTGTTGGTACTTGAAGCCAGTCCTGGTGAGAATGCCGGATGGCACGGAAACTTACCAAACGCAGTTCCAGTGGCTCATGTGCTGTGATCTCAAAGGTAAATTAAATACCTACACCCTTATTCATAAACGTTTACCAAAAGTTGACAAGCCGATAATAATCGTTTGTCCCTTTCCATCATACCAATACGTCGGAAAGGGACAAACGATTATTATCGGCTTGTCAACTTTTGGTAAACGTTTATGAATAAGGGGGCTACTATTTATTGACTTTTTAACGCGAACGAACAATAATTGTGTGACTTAGCAATCTTAACATGGCGGCCAATCGTCCTATTTTCCGATCTAAGGGATAAAATGTAGGGGAGACCGAGGTGAGTTCTGACAGAGGAGAGTTGTGACAGAGGAGAGTTGTGACTAAGGAATGCAAATCGGTTATTTTTTGTATGGAAATAACCGCGGTTTCGGTTAAAAACCGATCATTTCCATACAAAAAATAACCGATTTGCATTCCCTAGTTGTGACATTGTCGATTTTTTGGAATCTATTAACTAAAAACTAGGTCGCAATAGGGATGTTTCCTGTACTTAAAATAAATTATTTCAAACCGTGCACGAAATAAAGCACCAGATAATTATAAAACATAGATAGCAGCTATTTTTAAACACAATTTGTATTTAATAAATCGGATTGAAATATAAAAAGTAGGTGAGTTTACCGTGACGTCACTACATTCGTTTTCATATAAATTCCATATTAGCAAATCGTTTTGACAGTTCTAAAAAAGAAGCTGATTTGACTAGTAGGAATGTAGCCTATACCGCGCGTTTGTTAGTTCAAGTTGCGAGCTAACAAACGCACACTGATGCGAGCTCACTAACAGTTATTAGATTTCAAAAAATCGACAATGTCACAACTCTCCTCTGTCACAACTCACCTCGGTCTCCCCTACAAGAGGGGAAATGCTTAACGCATACCACCCGGCGCGGGGACGGGCCGGGATGGTTATGTGGGACTCCCTGTTGTGGGCTAATGAGACCCCAGGTTTACCCACTAATACCCCTCTGTTGCCGCCTCGCTGCTATATGGCGAGGTCCCAGGAACGCCGAAGTACTCTTCCGCAACCCGGTCTCCCCTACCTAATCTAACATTAAAATGGGCCTTTAACTTGTAATAAAATTGAGTGATTTTATTTCTCCGTATCGTTGCAGGTAAAATACCTCAGTTCGTGCTCGACGCCGCCTTCGCGACAGTGATGTTGGACTATATCGTTCATGTCAGGAAATTCACGGCCGAAGCCAGGGCAAAAGGCTTGTTCTAACTTTAATATTATTTAACCCTTTGAGCTACTTGCACCATTCACTAGCCCGGGGTTAACCGGTTAAACCTGGAGTAACCATGGTTACCAATTTACATTTTTCGCCGTATTACAAATGAGCTTACTCCAAAAACAACCTTAGTGCAAAAGTTTAAACATATATTTGACGTCGACTGTACAATTTGAAACTGGGTTAACGGTTTAACCGGTTAACCCCGGGTTAGTGGGACCCTTAGGCCCACTTACACCATTCCAGTAACCAGGGGTTAACCGGTTAAACCTGCAGTCACCATGGTTACCAGTACAATTTGACACTGGGTTAACGGTTTAACCGGTTAACCCCGGGTTAGTGGGTCCCTTAGGCCCGCTTACACCATTCCAGCAACCCGGTGTTAACCGGTTAAACCTGCAGTCACCATGGTTACCAGTACAATTTGACACTGGGTTGACGGTTAAACCGCTTAACCCCGGGTTAGTGGGATGGTGCAATTGGCGCTTAGAGCCCCACACTAGCGTCTCCCGAGCGTCGTGTACTCAACACTATGGCAGACGACGTAACGTTAGCGCAACTGTGCAGCGACGCCATTTTCCATAGAGCTCGATGCTACAGTTCGTTTTTTTTAGCATTAGAAATAAGGTAAACAATCTTGATGTGTCTTTTAATTGAAAAACACATTTTAAAAATAAGTTACGGCAAATATGTAACAATTATGAATCTAATACGATCATTTATATTCTTCTGCTTTCATAAGTCATAGTTTTTGATTATTAAAAAGCGTTTTTCAATTAAAAGACATATCAAGATCGCTTACCTTCTTGCAAGTTCTTTCTAATGCTAAAAAAAACGAACTATAGATGTCGACTACGATAATAATATTCTTTTCACCACACCAGCTCGGAAAGGCTTACTTTCCACTTCAAAAACTGATAGCAAAGTTGCATTTTATTCACATGTGAGGCAAAGTAATCAAATGCAAATTCTGAGTTGTTTTCTTGTGTTTGCTGGTAGAATAGACTTTTAAATGATGATTTTGGATGATAAATATTTAATAACATTCATTTGGATTCGATTTTGTTTGATATTTTACATTTAATATTTGCTTCGGGTTGGTGTGGTGAAAAATTTTGTGTTTCACTCGGGGGCAAATTTTGTTTAACCCTCATGCTTTGAAACCCTAGCAACGCTTAAGATTCCATTTTTCGATCCACTCGCTACGCTCGTGGTTCAATTTTGGAATTTTTCGCTTGCTCGGCTATCAATATTAGCACGAGCGGTTAAACAACAACTTTGCCCCCTTGTAAAACAAATAACAGTATCAAGTGAGCACTCTGTATTTTTTCCGCTAAGGCCCACTTGCACCATTCCACTAACCCGGGGTTATCCGGTTAAACCTGGAGTTACCATGGTTACCAGTACAATTTGACACTGGATTAACGGTTTAACCGATTAACCCCGGGTTAGTGGAATGGTGTAAGTGGGCCTAAGGGTGGTATTCTACCTATCCCATTTCTATGTCCAATGTGTATTGCGTCTCACATGTTGCTTTAATGAGAGAGTGAGACGCACTGACATTGGACAAAGTACCTAATTGGAGTCTTAATGTTCAACACACTGTATCTCTCTTATAGTTTTAAACAGTGTAGACTAGAGATGCACCGGATATCCGGTTACTATCCGGTATCCGGCCTATCCGGCCATTATTTTACTATCCGGCCGGATACCGGATAGTAACATTGCTTGATTTCGGAGTAAACAAATTGGATTTAAGTAACAGACACGGCCATAATCGTACTTGTTTATTATTTTAAAACATTTTAATTATTCCACTGACTTGCACGCGCACTCATTTCGAACCTAAAAATGAGTCCGCGCGAAGATTTACTAGGAAACAGGTCAAACTTGCAGAATGCGCACCTGAAAAATCGAAATGTAGGTATAGTTCCGCCGGCCGAATATCCGGCGGCCGGATACCGGATATTCGGCCAGTGTCCAGGCCGGATATCCGGTATCCGGTATCCGGCCAAACAACTATCCGTTGCATCTCTAGTGTAGACATAATTTTGAACACTTCGACCGTTTAGTTACCTCTGTTATTAAAGGGATATACGACGGTTAGATACTTTTGGCAACTAAGCTGCAGAGCCACACAGTACAACAAATTTGCATTTTTGTAACATAATGTATTTGGAATCACCAGCTTTTACTTTGTACAAATGTACTTTAAGTACAGTCAGCGGCAGAAGCTGCTAAGCGGGCGAGGTGTTCACAATGATCTTGACACGACCTTATTGTTATGAGAATAAGAGCGTGTCAAGGTAATTTTGAACACCTCGCTAGATTAACAACTTCTGCTACTGACTGTACCTAAAGCTATTTTAAATTGAGTATAATTGTTTAAATTTTAATACTCTGTACCTACTTATTTACCATGTTCGCTACAAAACCGTATTGAGAATATATACCGGGTGTGGCCTGTAACACGAGCAAAGAATTAAAACATAGATTGTACTCCTCAAACGGTGACACTTTTGTTCAACAACTTTTAAAAATTATGAAGTATTTAGACTCATATTTTTCATACAAAAAAAATATTATCTTCAATGGACGCCATCGCCACCCATTGTGATTGACGTTGCTTGTCACGCCTTAAACATAACAAAATTCGCAATACATTGCGTCTTAGAATAAACTTTAAAGTGTATTAAAAATCAAACCTCAGGTTATTTTTAAAAGTCGCTGAACAAATGTTGGTCAGTATGAGGAGTACAGCCTACAGTTTAATTTTTTGCTCATTAGAAGCCACACCCGGTATAAAGTAAGGACGCTTGCCACAGGGAATTACGTACAAAGACCCACCTGTAGGTATCTCTATTGCACGCGCATAATTATATTGCTATCACGCTCGCACAGTGTATCGACCGCCGGCCTTGCTTAGAGCATTTAATAACTGGAGTCTTAGAGGATATAACCAACGGAGACGCCATGTCTATAATTTTCGGTACAAAATAGTCTGCCGTTTTTTGCGGGGGAGGGGCACATCAAATGTATACGTAACGTAAACATAACCATGTCAGATAAAGGTCAGTCCATACATGTGGTTGACCATTGGCCGCCTATTTTCGACAGAGGGGAACGCCGGTTAATGACCACTCCGTTTGGTTATATTCTCTAAGACTGGAGTAGCCTTTAAGAGCTTACTCCTCTGCCGAAAACCTTGCACAATTGTGCAAACTTTTGTATGAACTGACATGGCTATTTGTACGTTACGTAGAAATCATATAGAAATAGCAATACATTTGACGTCCCCTCCGCCACAAAAATCAGCAGACTGTTTCGTACAAAAAATGACAGCCATGACGCCTGCAACTCCATGCATCATGGAGTTGCAGGCGTCCATAGGCTACGGTGACTGCTTACCATCAGGCGGAGCCGTACGCTTGTTTGCCACCGATGTGGTATTAAAAAAAATCATTGGCGAGACAGCAATATAGTTACGCGCGTGCGACAGAGATAGGAACAGGTGAGCCAATGTACGATATTCCTCGTGCTATGCGTCCTTACTTTAAATGTTAGTTATCCATGCCATTGTCAAAGAAATACTAAGGCTCACTTGCACCATTCCACTAATCCGGGTTAACCGGTCAAACCTGGAGTTACCATGTTACCAGTACAATTTGACACTGGGTTAACGGTTTAACCCCGGGTTTGTGGGATGGTGAAAATATGCCTAAGTGTAAAGCAACTCAGTGCAAAATGTTGTAGCTGAATCTTTGGTAGCTAAAATAGATGGCGCTTTACAGAGAAGTTACCGCAAAAAGTACTCCTTGCAGCGCCATCTACTTCAGCTGCAATATTCTGCATTAAAGAAAGTACGCTTAGAACGAGGAATTTTATACACTGACCCGCCTATTTCTATCTCTATCGCACGCGCTTTGTTATATTGCTGTCCCGCCCATGATGCCGTCCGTCAGTGACACTGCGAGCGAGAAAACAATATAATTATGTGTGTGCGATAGAGGTAGCAACAGGTGGGGTTAATGTACGAAATTCTTTATGATAAGCGTCCTTTCTTTACTTGCTTAATAATATCTTGTTCTACAGATGTAGTGTATAATTATTTTCCATCGTATTTTCACGGAAACATACGAACGTGTCTTGCTATTTCAGTCAGTCTCGGTACAAAAAGTACTGAGGTTGACTGAAGTAGCATGACAAATACCAAAGACATATGTAACTTCGTATAAGATGAATAAAGTCTAAGAAAAAAACGTGCCTCGGAAATAAAAAAAAAGTCATTCTCGGATAGATGGCGCACACACCTTTAGCTTTTTCTCGGCTAGATGGCGTGACGACACCGTTTCATATTTAACAATTTTAACATATAGATATCAGTGAATGAACATGGATCAAAATGATATAAAAATAATAAAATCATTTATCCATATATATTCATTTTTTGGTAATTTTATACGTGTTTATTTTGAGTTGTAGTCGTGTGTCGATAGATGGCAGTTTTACAATGACTACAACATTTACTATAGTCGCACCAATAAAAGTCTGCAGCGGATTTGATAGCCCACGCAGTGGAAGTGTTATTTATACGTCATAATTTCATAGAAGTTTGACGTTTAAAATGACACTTGCACTGCGTGGGCTATCAAAATCGCTGTAGACTTTTTACGGTCTAACTCTATGACAGGACCCCTCTATACTATCTATTCTTTTTGCTAATACGAACGTTTCCGAGGAAATACGATGGAAAACAATTATATATGCACTATATCTGTACGTATATATTAACCCCTTATTCATAAACGCCCTACAAAACTCAATTAGCTAAATAATCGTTTATCCTTTTCTGTCTTTTAACTTATGTATTTGTAAGAAAGGGATGAAACATAATTTAACTAAATCAGGCCCGCAAAGTTTTGTGAATAAGGCCCACTTGCACCATTCCACTAACCTGGGATTAAGCGGTTAAACCGTTAACCTAGTGTCAAATTGTACTGGTAAACATGCTAACGCCAAGTTTAACCGGTTAACCCCGGGTTAGTGGAATGGTGCAAGTGGGAATAAGGGGGTTATAGTTTATTAACTACAGAACCAAAGTTCAAGAAAACGCAGTTGTACAGTCACCAGCAATAATATGTTGATCTTCGAAGGCCGCAAAAATATGTGACACGCTCTTATGGCTCTACAAATAAGATCGTGTCAGATATTTTTGCGGCCTTCGTTGTGTAACATATTATTGCAGGTGACTGTACTGCTTGTATATTATAAGTTTCACCAATAGATTTAAGGTTAAAACGCTTGTATAATATATAAATAATTATTTTTAAGTGGAAATTAAAGATTTTTTGTACTGAATGCTTTGTTTTACTTCAAAATTCCTAGTGCTTTGTAATTTATTAAGTAAAACATATGTGACGTTCCACGGGAAAAGGTAATACCTAAAGATATAGACTTATAGGTATCAGCAGGAGAGTTGAGGTGAATGATTACACATACAGCTACACAGAGTGCTAATCGCAAAAATTAAAACCGGGCAAGTGCGAGTCGGACTCGCGCACGAAGGGTTCCGTACCATAATGCAAAAAAAAAACAAAAAAAAACGGTCACCCATCCAAGTACTGACCACTCCCGACGTTGCTTAACTTTGGTCAAAAATCACGTTTGTTGTATGGGAGCCCCATTTAAATCTTTATTTTATTCTGTTTTTAGTATTTGTTGTTATAGCGGCAACAGAAATACATCATCTGTGAAAATTTCAACTGTCTAGCTATCACGGTTCGTGAGATACAGCCTGGTGACAGTCGGACGGACGGACAGCGAAGTCTTACTAATAGGGTCCCGTTTTACCCTTTGGGTACGGAACCCTAAAAACAGTATTGAATGAATGAATGTGAAAGAAATATAAAAAATTCTTTTGACTATAACATACGCTAATAATCGTATCGAAATTGGGTGTATTCCCATTTGTCCGCGCCCCACGTGACACGGGACAAATAGGAATCATTTAGGCACACATCTGGTTCCGTGGGGGGGGATAAGTGGGAATATATATAGGTATTATGTACCTACCTAAACTGCAAAACGTAATTCAAGACAAAAAAAAAAAAGAAATGTTGCCACTTTTTTTAGTAGCGCGTCTTGTATTTATGTACAATAACTAAATAAAAGTACCTACTTTATTAAATAGTAGGAGTAAAATTACTAATGAATAAATTAGCGTGACTATTTATCAAAAGGATTTTACTATAGTGCGAGCAAATCTTGTCAGTAGCAATGTAAAGCAAACTAAAGTAGGGCAACACTCAAAGAGTAATATTGCGCTAAGAAAAGCAGCAATGTACAATGTACATCGAACTTAAACTTTTTTTCCGCTGAGCGCGCCCGTCAATTCAAATTGTCACTCGCGGATTCTCTATTGAAAATGTTTGAAATTGTTATTAATAGGTATGGACGGACAATTTAAAAGCGGTGTGTGATGTTGATAAAAATGATTAACTAATTTGAAGATCTCAAAATAAAATTAGAAGTGGACTATGCCGTTAAACAAGAATGTATGAATAAAATCACTGCTTCAGCAGGTAGATGTCCTACTACTGGATTTTAATATTTTATAAGATTTCTCAGTTGCCACCGTAGGCATTGTAGGCATCTTAGCTTTGATTAAGCACAATCTTATTTAATATATTGGTATTTAATGGTGACACAGCAGAAATATCTCTTGAAATAGAATCGATTCAGAATGTAAACAAAATATAAACAAAGATGACGGCTGTCATTCACGATCCACATTCCACAGATAAAGCACAGATGACACGCGATTTTCGAATTATTCGAACACAGTGTTGCTAACCCGCGATTTTTCAAATTTGCCGCCGTTTGCTACTGACAAGATTTGCTTGACCCAGTATATTTTACAAACAAATTATTGCAGTGGCAACATTGTTTTACTTTTTTTAATCTTGAATTACGTTTTGCAGTATACACCCAAAATCAGTTATTTATTATTATTGACCGTGGATTAAAATGACAGCGTTTTACACAAAAATAAAACGCTAATTAAATAACTTACCCTATTCGGAACCTAATAATAATATTGAGAATGGCAACCCTGTTGTCGGTCGTATTGTCCTTTTCTAGCATATACGTCCCTCTCTCTCCCACACTCCCACCACACAGCAGTTTGCTTTTTGGCGGTTGTCGCAAAAACAAATTTCCAACTCATTGTCTCAAAATTACACCAGGCAGGATTAAAACTTTAGGTTCCGAATAGGGTAAGTTATTTAATTAGCGTTTTATTTTTGTGTAAAACGCTGTCATTAAACAACTGTACCGCTATTCGGAACCTAATAATAATATTGAGACGTGTTTGTTATCGCCTGGTGGTGGGAAGACGCCAAGCCAATGTGATTATACATGTACTTATTATGTATATGTAATATTATTATATTATGAGTGTTTAATTAATTATGCAGTACACCCTTTATTTTAACACCTGTGAGGAGAGAGGTATTTAGTAAAGCATACAATTTGATATTCCATTATATTATGATTATGATACTAACTTAACATTTTGTATACGTACTTAATGTACTTATAAATGTTCAAAAAGAATAAGTGAGTCACCACAAGGGTGCTATACTTAATTACTTAAATGTAGGTATGTGAAAACTAGGTAAAAGAAGATGTGATAAGTCAGTCTACTCTTCAAAGAGCATACAACATCTGTTATAAGGAGTAATGTAATTCAAGTATGAAAAGATAAAAATAATAACGTACTAGAGTAGTTTTTATTTATAAGTCGCAATTCTTATCAAATTTGATAATAATTATCTATAATAGTAAAGTAAGCAGTTGCAGGAATATAACAAGGACAGGACCTTTCTTATTTCCAGAATCCCTCGGGATTAGGTAGACGAATATTTTAATTATTCGTTATATCACTATCACCACAAACAGAGTTAATAAAATTAGGTACTTATTCAAATGTCATAGGGAATCACTAAATTTATTTAATGACTGTAAGCCATATACTTGGTTATAGGTTATAGTTATAGCTATAAAATGCATTTAACCCTTTTATATGCTTTACTAACGAGAACGCAAGTCACTGTAAATACATAAATAAACCTTACTTAAAAGTGTGAAGGTTAGGTACTATGAGAGCTTAAGCCACAACACTCATTGTTCACTGCGCTGTGGCACTAGTTATGACGCTTTGTGGTGTTCTTGTGTAGAATTGCCACAGAACTTTATCAATAATATTTGCAGAGTCATTCTAATTAAATTCATGTTTAGCTATCATAACCTTAATTTTACTCAATAATTTGTATATATGTAGTAAGAGTAGTTTCTTAGTGGTTTACTTTATCTGGTGCCTACTGGTAGACATAAGCCTTAAAACTTTATTGGTTCTGACCGCTAAAGTGGCTTAATTTCTGTAAACTATTCATAGACATTGCTTAATTCTGAATATTCAGTTTTCTCTATTCAGTGTGTAAATTATAAGGAATCAGATACTTAATTCGAAACCCTAGCTCATCGCATAGGTGCTTTTAACCGAAATACAAATTTATGTGCTTATTTCGTGATTTTACATTATTTGCTGTGGGAAACCAGGGGGTTCCCGACCATTTGCCGGGCGCCTGTGGCCCCAAAGCCACAGCGCAGAGGCCCTTTAAGAGGGACCTATTTTATCCAATGCTAGAATCAACACTTTGTCGAATCTATTAGATATTTAGGTATACTTATCCTCCTTATGAACTAAGGATAATTGTTACTTGTTTATATTTCAATAATAGCAAGATTGTAAATTATTTTATATTCTGAAATATAATATTACTTAATTTGGGCCAGTGTACTTTTGTATACTATATCTCTGGCCTACTACCTACTATATAGGTTAGTCTAATAACATCCCGCCTCCTGGGAGGCAATATACAGAGTTCTTGGATATATATTCACGATATCGCTAAGTGTGTGGATCTAGTTTTCCGACACTTGACTGCATGAAATTATTGTGTACATTTTTTACAGGTCTCGAGCAAGAAGGGTACCTATATATAGGTTGAGGTCCTTAACTTGTGGATTTGGTAATAGGAGCAAGACACAGACGGGGTGTAAATTAATTGATCCACCATGTTTCAAGAGATTCATGTGCATTGATGCCTTCAAGTTACACTGTACAGACAGACTATATAACTCTTTTGCAGAGTTTTGCCAACATATTATAATATAATATAAATGACTGCATTTGTTTGGGTGTACTTGTTCCACGACAAAAACATATTTATATATATTACAATGTATTTTTGAAAAGTACTCGCCTTTCAAAATAGCTTCGCCTTTTCGCAAGGCTTGCTGCTGTTTCACATTGTGCAAAGCAAACAGTATCGCAATGCTATAATTTTGTATAAATTGAGAACTAGAGGGTCATGCCCTAGACGTGACCGCCCAGAAGTTATACTAGAATCGTTCGTGCAAACCATTAAGTCACTGTTTATTAAAAACCTTATGACTGGGTACATTACATTCCACGGTGGGTACATTTGTTAAACGTATAGTATCAAACTATGACGAATAATGTTAAGTGAATTAAGTGATAACAATATTTGGTCCGTGCATAGAAGCACGTGCCTTTGAGATTAGTGCATGGGTAGTTTAAAATAAACTTAATCTGTGCATAGGAGCACTTACGATCAAGGTGGTTCGAATCCTCAAGGTTCACAAGGCAGACATAAGGGTGTAAAATAAATCATTCATAAACGCCCCGTTAGGTCAGTTTTGTACATTTTTATTTCCAACATGCTTGTGCAGCACATGACAATTTTCCTATACCATGCCAGTCAGGGATATAATAATTAAATAGGTACCTAACCTTGGTTATGTCGTGTACCTACATAGGTAGGTACTCGTAAAAATGTTAACTGAAAGACTAGTGCTCTCGAGGCAAATATAATTTATATTAATTTCTAGTCTGTCATAGCAGGCATAGACTTCAAAGGTTTTTAGATATTCATAGGGCCGCTAAACGGAACCCTTTGTACACCTTGAGCAGGCTGTTTGTGTTCTTGTAATTTTATTTTCACACCATCAGTGATATTAAACATAGCTTATTTCAGAATTGAACCGTAAGCTATGTTGTGTCGTGAGCTTAAGTGAGCCTGATTTAATTAGAGTCCACAGATTATCTGGACCTTGGAGGATTGACCACACCTTATTCTAAATATCAATATTCTGTCTGGGCTTATGGTCGAATTTAGGTGACTAAATCTCTTAGTATTATCTATGCCACCAACGTTATGAGGCTTAGCGTCTCTAGACCACAATTTTATATTAGGGTGCAAAGATTTTTTCATCTTTAAAATAAAAATGAGTCGAGATAGGCCTGGAATCTTAGGTTATTTCATATCTATTATATTATAATTTTAGAAATGTTAATTATTCCAATTTTGAGTTTAGCCAATAGGGTGTCCGGGACCCTTAAAATAGATTGGTAAACAAAAATGAAACCTCGAATAACGTAACCTATTTCGACTGATTTTTACCCAGAACATTATTTTGTTAGAACCCTTTTCACTTGTCCTTTGTCCAAAAGGAGGTATTTACATATTCATCTTTGTTATATTTTTATGATTGTGGCCTACTCGCTCGCCTGTGTTATGACCATATCATTTAATTTCTGACATGCCTTGCGCAGGCTTATATAGGTTGTAATATCATCATCAGTAACTTGACATCAATTTGTGAATGAATCAAAGATTCTTTGGCACACCTTACGCAGGTGGAAACATGGCAGCCTTGCGCAGGCTTAAATAGGTACACAACATATTGGTATCATCACAAATAACTTGACGTTAGTTTGTGACTGAATAAAAGATTCTCTTAGGCACACCTTACGCAGGTGGAACCATAACAGACATAGCTTAAGAATATCATTCAAATGAAGTTTATGTTTATGGGTAATATTCCCTTAGTTGCGAGTTCTTCGCTCGACAAGGGGAAAGGATTTACTTTAATAGGCACTTTTAGAAAGTGTCATTCACGGTGACGAGATTTGCCATGACTAAACTTTAACTCTACAGTTAGCGAATATAATTTGAAATTATGAAGCAAACCATGCGTCTTCGTCAATGAATCAATCTAAACATTCCCATATTGTTAATGCCCTTTCAAGTCACAGGCTTCCGATTTTATTTAAAACGTTTACAAGTGTAGGTACTATTTATGTAGGTAGGTAGGTAGGCTTAAAGAACCGTCTTGTATGTACCTATAGTTACATATAGAATGAATAATCAAGTTATTCAAATCCAAAATAATACAAGCACATATAGCAACTACATGCAAGAGTTCTTTTAAGCTGTTAGTACCTGTTATTTATTTAAAGAGATACCTATCTACCTACATTTTAACCATTTTTTTTTTTTTTTTTTTCAAAATCTAAGATCTAGTTGGAGAGATGTAAATTGATAAGGAGTGAGATACTTAAGGATTTCCATGTCATTCTTGCGCAGAGCCATGCTAATATATCTCTTTATCTAGTCAGACTTAAGTTTACGTACTGCCGAAGTACTCACTTTCCACAAAAATAAATGCAATTCTTGCGATGTAGGTTTGTTCGTTACCTTGTGTCCCTCAGAGCGGAAATAGAAGCCCCGCGAAGCGGGGCTTCGTCGACTCCTAAGCGGGTACACGTTATTTATCAGCAAGTTTATTACCAAAAATGCAATATTATATTTAACCCGGAACGGGATAAACCGACAAGTTGCTGATAGATACTTGGACAGATAAACCCTACACGTCTATAAGCTTCTACCTTAATATGTAGGTTCTACGTAACACGTATTAACTATCCGATCCTTTCGTATTCGAAAACACAAATCACTTGAAAACTGAAGGGTATGCCTCCACACATCACCATTTAAGTGTTATACCTAATTTCAACAGTTATTATAGACACACAAAGATTTAAAGTAATTAAGTAATAAGACTCTGAAGAGACTTAATGTAGGTATAATATTAATTAAATTCTAATGGTGACAAGTGCACGCTTTACCAGCTCGATGTGTTTTCTACCATTATGTGTTTTAGTATTTTCATTAGCATAGCCACGGTGCGCGCAGGCAGCCTTTGAAAACTTACACATTACTATTCCGGATCGTTTTTATTTGCTAGATAGTTTAACGGACACTAAATTTAATTATTTATTTCGAACGGCAAAAGCCGTTAGAAACTGTTTTTCAATATAGTCAGCTAAACTGGGGTACAATTCAAAAACTCACCAGCAGTTTAGCTTCACGACCTTCCAGATGGAAAAACAGCAAGCCAATGAGTTGGAAATTTGTTTTTGCGACAACCGCCAAAAAGCAAACTGCTGTGTGGTGGGAGTGTGGGAGAGAGAGGGACGTATATGCTAGAAAAGGACAATACGACCGACAACAGGGTTGCCATTCTCAATATTATTATTAGGTTCCGAATAGCGGTACAGTTGTTTAATGTATATATTTTTTTCTGATGAGGGTTGTTGTTTACTATATTATTTAAACTACCCTAGGAATACTTTTTAAAATACTGATAAATATATCTACTTTTTGCTATTATCAATAATTTTCAACAGGAAAAGGATAAAATACATAATGTTTATTTTTTATTAAAACTTTTATACTATCGCGATGGAACGGATATCAGCCATTATTCAGATTTTTAATAGTTATTGGATTTTAAAAGTAACCCCGAGCGATAATACTGAATAACAAGATGCATCCACAAAATCAACAAAAATACTACAAAATAAATACAAATACAATTTTAGTTTTTTAGATATTTATGTTTAAATATTAGAGAAAAAAAACACGCAGTCATGAGGGTAGAAAACAAATTAAAATTTAAAACTACCCGCGGCTCTCTTTATGGTAACGCTTCCCCCTTATTAACCAAGCTCAAAACAAGCACAAGACTTTGCTCAACTTTACCTGAAATTTGTCACGTGCCTCATAATGTCAGACTCGGACGTCGAAATCAAAAAAATAGCTCCAATGAAGCCCGTCAAAAAACCACCGAACAGCCCCACGGAAGATTTACTAAAAGCCCACGAAAAAAAGGTCACAACCAAAGCTATGATCCACGAAGCTTTGACAGAACTGAAAACGAGAAAAGGCGTCTCAATACAAGCCATCAAGAAGTATATGGAAGACAAATATTATGTTCAAACGGATAAAGTAAAGTATCTCATCAAGAAAACCTTGAAGACCGGTGTTGAAGACGGCAGTATAGTGCAATTGAAAGGCATCGGAGCGTCAGGATCTTTCAAGTTAGCGCCTGTTAAGGAAAAAACTAAAAAGAAACCTAAAATCAAGAAGGAAAAGCCTAAAAAGGAGAAAAGTAAAGAATCAAAAGAAAAACCCACGAAAGATAAGAAAGAGAAAATTGTGAAGGAAAAAGCGAGTATAGATAAAATGAAGCCTGCGAAGAAAGTCAAGATGGACGTAAAAGATAAGGAAAAGAAGACGGAAAAACCGAAAGATAAGAAGAAAGCTGATTTGAAGGAGAAGAAAAGTAAAACGGCGGCAACTCCAACTAAGAAGAAAGCGACAATGATGAAGAGGAAAAGCATAGGATCTATCATTAAACCACCGAAGATGAAGCCGAAATTAAAATCTTAAGCTCAGTGACTATAGATTTAGAAAGCTGAAGGAGGAAAATTCTGGAAATTGGACAGTTTCTAGAGAACATTGTGACGAATTGATTGTGCCTTATTTTTGTTTTCAACAAGCATCGCGAGTTATTATTTTTTATTTAGTGCAACGCGAATTAATTAGACTTGTTGTAATATTCATTATGTATAGTAAAATGTATAGCTAATGACTTTAATAATGATCATGTACCTATATTGAACTTTATATTGTGTAAGATAGTGCAATATTGCAATGCGAATTATAAAAATGTGCAATGCGATTGTTAATTTTAATGTTGTTTTATGCGAATTTAAATGTCTAATGCGAAAATATGTCGATAAGTGTATAGCCGTGTAAATAAAAGATAATAATGCACTATAACTTTTTTAATCTGTAGCCACATACCTAATTAGGTAGGTACCTATATTTTATTAGTGCTAGATTTAGACCAAGACAAGTCTGCAACGATTTTGATAGCACAAGCAATGCAAGTGTTATTTTTATTTATACTTATATACACTTAAAATAACTTTTGGACTGTGTGTGCTGTCAAAATCGTTGCAGACTTATGTTAGACTTATCTAACTACCTAACAAAATCGGAAGGATGACTAGATATTTTTATTTACTTGGTTAAATTTCAATTCGCAAAATGTAGGTATAGGTACCTAATGGCGGGAAAGGATCGGAGGAATTTGGGTAAAGGCACAGACAAAACATCCTAGGATTCCTAGTCTATGGGTACATGGGTTATAAGGTATTTATGGAATAGAGAGAATGGAAATTATATAACAAATCCAATTTTCATTTATAATCTTAAATAAACGAAAAAACCTTGCCCTAGGGCCGAAATGTATCACTTAATCCTGTTCATAGATAGAAAAGCATATAGCATATACTTGGTCAAGCAGATCTTGTCAGTAGAAAAAGGCGGCAAATTTGAAAAATGTAGGCGCGAAGAGATATCGTCCCATAGAAAATTTTAATTCGCGCCTTTTTTTACTGACAAGATTTGCTTGACCATCTATAGATAGAAAACCGGCCAAGTGCGAGTCTGACTCGCAGTCCATGAGTTCCGTACATTACAGAATTATTAACATGTATTTTTTTTATATGTCTTTAAAAACCTGAAGGGTTCGGATCACATCCTCCCTGCTATAGTTCGTTTTTTTTAGCATTAGAAATAAGGTAAACAATCTTGATGTGTCTTTTAATTGAAAAACACATTTTAAAAATACCTAAGTTACGGCAAATATGTAACAATAAAATTATGAATCTAATACGATCATTTATATTCTTCTGCTTTCATAAGTAATAGTTTTTGATTTTTAAAGAGCGTTTTTCAATTAAAAGACGTGTCAAGATCGCTTACCTTCTTGCAAGTTCTTTCTAATGCTAAAAAAACGAACTATAGGTCGTATCCCTTTACATGGTGGAGCTGCGGGGTATCGATACCAAATTTCAACTTAATTGGTCCAGTAGTTGACATATATTGGTACAATAGGCTGTGACAGACGGATGGACAGACGGACACATACGCACGAGTGATCCTATAAGGGTTCCATTTAAGGTACGGAACCCTAAAAATAGAAAAAAAAACTGACATAATTAAGAAATGTCTCTTAAAAACTTGTAAATTGAAAACATTATGTTTTATGTAGATACCTACATAAAACATAATCATTAATTACACATAAACAAACACAAACAATTATAAACATATTCATTTATTTATTTTATGTTTTAATTTATATTTTATTGTTTTCAATTTGTTTTTATTCATACGAATAATACGATTTGAGTTGATGTAGTCACGTCAACGTCAAAGATAAATTTACATTTCTGGCCTTATTGCAAATGAGCAAGGTGCAAAAATGTAAACATAAATCTTTGACGTCGACTGGACCACAGAATAAATAATAGTACTAGGTACAGAAGACTCACTCTCTAACGAAACGCGTCTGTCACGATCAGCACAGATATGGCCGCTAGGTGGCGACAGCGCCACGCGCGGCTTATGGCAAACCCCAAAATTGGGGTCGAACGGATGTACTTTTAGCTACCTGTAGCAAAGCGACGAAATCGCGGAGTGAGACACGCCTGACTCAGATAAGTTTACTTCTCTGGCCATATTGCACATGAGCAAGGTGCAAAAATGTAAACATGAATCTTTGACGTCGACTGGACTATATGTGAGCTCAATAAAAGAATATACAGGGTGAATCATACTCGTGAATAGAAATAAGTTTTTCTAACTCCATTGAACAACGAGCAATTTAATGCCCCTACTCTTACTAAAATCAAATTTTTTTATTTTATTTTTTTGTTTATTTTTTGTCATTTATTTTACTTTTATAAGTGGATTTAGGATATTACAACGGCTTATTAAGATTTTTAATTTGTAAATTGAATCGCCCCTTTGAATCGGAACTGTGATTGACATCAATTTTGTCATTTGTCCCAGTTAGAAATAAAATTTACTCAATTAGACACCAGGCCCCAATTTCACATCGGTGACAGGTGCGGCGAATTGTAAAATCACTGTTGCTGACGTCACAGGCATCCATGGGCTATGATTACCACTTACCATCGGGCGGGCCGTATTCCTGTTTGCCACCATCATTGTATTATGCCATAAACTTAGCAAGAGAAATATCTGTTTTTTTCCGATATCATAAAGTTTTTTTTAATAATACAATGATGGTGGCAAACAGGAATACGGCCCGCCCGATGGTAAGCGGTAACCGTAGCCCATGGATGCCTGTGACGTCAGCAACAGTGATTTTACAATTCGTCGCACCTGTCACGTTGGTGAAACAGGGGCCAGACAAGTCTGACTCAGCTTGTAGGTATACAACTATTCGCCCACGGTCCGGCCTCGCGCTCAAGGGGGGCCTCGCGCTAGGCCCTTTCCGGCACAGTGAAAGAAAAGGGCCTCGCAGATGTGATTTCGCCCACGGTTTGATTAGTTCACACTGGTCACAAACCAACGACACTGCCCTGCCCCGATTCGAACTTTAATTAAGATAGGTATGGTACGTCAATTAATAGATCTAGAAACGATATCTCATTCAAACAAACAAACCAGAGGGCTGGCAGCTACCTCGGCCAGAGAATAAGCCTGGCCATCCAAAAAGGAAACGCTGCCAGCCTCCTGGGCACCATAACAAACGAAGGTGACCTGGGGAGCATTTTTTATTTATAAGTTCTGTTAAATTTTAATTTTAATGTTGTTTTTATTATCACTTTATTTGTTATTGGTAAATAAAAATTTATAACAAACAAAAATGTCACTTTTAGCATTGAGATTTCTAATCCATATCGTTTCTAGATCTATTACTTGACGTACTTAAACATCGAATCGGGCCCACAATATGTTAGAAACTGATGATTGTCAATAGTAATGATTGCGTCAGAAATATCTTGGTCAGCATCGTGCATGTTTTGTTTTGACTAACCGCTGGCGCCAGCCACTAGACAAGTCTGAATCAGCTGTAAGGTGTATTCGGGTAATACCGAATGTCGGATAATTCCGAAATTCAGATGAAAATCACCCTTAATTCCGTCATAATAAAAGTCTCTTTTCGGAATTATCCGACAGTTTTCGACATTCGGAATTACCCGAGTAAACCTTATACGGGCTACAGCCGCGAAAATCGAAGTTCGCAAATAGCGGGCATCTTTCTCTGTCACTCTAATTACGCCTTCATTGGAGTAGAAGAGAAAGATCCCCGCAATTTGCGAATTACTGTTTTCGCGGTAGGCCCTAAAGGGTGTCACAATCACAAACCTACGACATATGTAGGAAACTGATTGGGGATCATCCATTAATTACGTCACACGAATTTCTACGTTTTTTGACCCCTCCCCCCCCTCCTTGTCCCACTTGGTCACATTTTACAAATCCCTCCCCACCTGGTGTGACGCCACATTTTAGGCAATTTTGTTTTCAACGAAATCGGCAATACTAACTCGGCATTATTTTTTTTAATACAAAAATTTTTTGGTAAAATAAATATTAGTAATTTTATAACACAAAACCAATAGGAACGAAAATTGCCTACTTCGAAAACCTCATTATTTAAATGTACAGCGAATAAAAAAATATAAATTAATTTTCGGTTACTGATGAATAGTGATGAAGTTAAAGTGACGTCACAATGTTTGTGACTCCCCCCTCCCCCATGTCACAACATGTCACATTTTTTTGACCCCCTCCCACCCCCTAAACGTGTGACGTAATTAATGGATGACCCCTTGTCATAGTAATGAATGCGTCGGCTCATATTTTGGATTTGTTAGCCGTTCGTCTGGCTCGCATTTGGTCCAGGTCGCTGTTTGTCCAATAAGCGTTTGGTCCAATACGCAATTTGCCCTAAAATCCGGACCAACAGCGAATTGACTTAGTAGCAGTTGGTCCCAATCGGAGTTCGTCATAAATGCATTTTGACATACTCGCTGCTCGCCTGAAAAGCAGTTTGTCCTATACGCAGTTAACCCTTTTTTCGTAATATTAGCCACATCGTCAATTGCATGGTCAGGTATTTGAACAGGAACAATTATCTGCGTTCATCACGCGCGCGTGGATTGTTTCTATACTACCATGCGTGCACGCGCTGCATCCCTGGTGCGCCGTGTGCGTGTCAGTCCCAACAGCATCCTTCGTATAATAGCAGATAGGGTTGACTGTCCCTACTTGTTACACTGTGAGGGATTGCATTTCCCCATCAGTGTTGTTTTGTTTAAAACAATAATCAAAAGAAAAAGAAATAAAAAGCTTTACTAATAAAAATTGTGTACAAGTGTAACACGTAATAAATAAAATAATCATTAATTCATTCATTCATTCATCACACAAATAAATGCCCTTACCGGTATTTGAACCCAGGACCATCGGCTACACAGGCAGGGTCACTACCCACTAGGCTAGACCGGTCGTCATGGTAAGTGGTTCGGTAGATGGTTGATTGGTACCCATGGCAACCTTCCGACTCTATTATCATACCCTGAGTACAGTCTGCAGCAATAGTTGCTAAGCGGGCGAGGTGTTCAAGAATACCATGACGCGCTCTTTATTCTCTTAACAATAAAGTCCCGTCAAGATCATTATGAACACCTCGCCCGCTTAGCAACTATTGCTGCAGACTGTACTCAGGGTATGATAATGGAGTCGGAAGGTTGCCATGGGTACCAATCAACCATCTACCGAACCACTTACCATGACGACCGGTCTAGCCAAGCTTTCCTCATGGGCCCACTACGTATGCACAACTAGTTGTGTCATAAGGATTTTTTTTTCTAAATCCTTCCCATAGACACAACTGGTTTACTGTCATTTAATTTGAGTTCCCAAATACACAACTATTCTTAAGTCTTGCCTGTTTTTGTAGAATTGTACAGTCGCCATCAGATATACGTATAGGTCTTTTTCGTGCACATTTGTGGAATATTTCCAATTTACTAAAAGCCAGTAGGAATATTTGAACATTATAACTTCCATAAATATCCCCAGCGGTAGAGCTAGCGTAGCGGTAGAGTTGTGAAAATAAAAAGTCATTTCTCACTTTTCTTCAACAAATTATAGCTCCCGCTTTCTTTATCTTAAGGGTTGTACACAAATCACGCGAGGTGTTTTCGGCTACTTTTTGACCCCAACCCCCCTCCCCCTTAATGATATTTGGTGCGGTTTTTGGCAACCCCCTCCTCCCACACGTGTATTTTTTCACAACCTCACGTGTATTTTTTGAATTTTTTTCTTAGTTTCGTTCACTGTAGAAAAATACACGTGAGGTTTCCTTATAGCCCCCCCTCCCCCAACGTGATTTATCGTGATTTTTTCGTGATCCTATCCTCCCCCTATCGAATAGGTTATTAATATGAAAGCTATATATGTCGTCTTTTGACTGTAGTTGTGTTATAAAGAATGGGTTAGAGAGCTTTCCTCATGAACCAACTACGTACTATGCACAACTAGGTTGTGCCACTAGGAACACATATTTTTGATGGCACAATTAGTTGTGCATACGTAGTTGGTCCATGAGGAAAGCTTGGGTCTAGCCTAGTAGGTAGTGACCCTGCCTGTGTAGCCGATGGTCCTGGGTTCAAACACCGGTAAGGGCATTTATTTGTGTGATGAATGAATGAATATTTTATTTATTACGTGTTACACATGTACACATTTTTATTAGTAAAGCTTTTTATTTCTTTTTCTTTTGATTATTGTTTTAAACAAAACAACACTGATGGGGAAATACAATCCCTCACAGTGTAACAAGTAGGGACAGTCAACCCTATCTGCTATTATACGAAGGATGCTGTTGGGACTGACACGCACACGGCGCACCAGGGATGCAGCGCGTGCACGCATGGTAGTATAGAAACAATCCACGCGCGCGTGATGAACGCAGATAATTGTTCCTGTTCAAATACCTGACCATGCAATTGACGATGTGGCTAATATTACGAAAAAAGGGTTAACTGCGTATAGGACAAACTGCTTTTCAGGCGAGTAGCGAGTATGTCAAAATGCATTTATGACGAACTCCGATTGGGACCAACTGCTACTAAGTCAATTCGCTGTTGGTCCGGATTTTAGGGCAAATTGCGTATTGGACCAAACGCTCATTGGACAAATAGCGACCTGGACCAAATGCGAGCCAGACGAACGGCTAACAAATCATATTTTGGTTAGCATCAATAGACGAGTCTGACTCAGCTGTATACAGGGTGTTATGAAGATTGATTAACGTTTTACATTATATAACAAGAATGCGCCAAAAGCTCAAACTAATTTCGAACACCTACATTTTAACCTCCAAGAAACACAAAAGTAGAAAGTTGAATAATGAAAATTTAAAGACTATTTTGTATTTTTAATTTAAGTACAGATATTTTTAAGTTACCTATTTCGCTTTTGGAGCATTCCATGAAATTGTCTACCGTTGTCCCGTACAAACACGAAGTTTCTGAAGATTTATAGGTATAAGAGTTTCCTTTTCTATGACAAATGGTCAAAAATCACAGAAAAATAATCGCCTGCTTTAAATGCCGAGAAAAAAGTCGCAACACAGGAAATAAAATGCGTTTGTATACGGGACAGCCCGTGGAATGCTCCTTTTACTGAACTGTGACGCGGTGGGCATAGTTTTATACATTTACGGTAGGTGTTATATCTTTTCTAGTATCTTAACTATTAATATATAATTTAATATATAACTATACTATAATAACTTAATTTCGTTTAACAATTCCATTGTCGTGAGGTAGGCTTACCCTATCTCCGCCTAGACAAATGTTTAGACTATCTAAGACTGGCGCCACCGACTGGGTTAGTATAAAACACGTACCTATAGTTAGGCACGTATGTATATACCTACTTAGTTTATTTATCATAAACTGATCATAATCGAATATAAACTGTCGTGAGTCATACTATAACTCTGTAACTTTAGGTATTTAAATATTAAAAGTAGGTTAACAATTTCGACTGCGGGAAAATGTCGAAATTACGACATGTTTCGGAGAGCCTAGCCAGCCTAGAATAGGGATTGCGTGAGTTAAAAGAACTGTATTTTTTGGCTTAGACTGATAATTGTTAGTTATATATATATATATATATATATATATATATATATATTTATATACTCTCACGGCGACTGTTTCAGCTCCGTTGTTGTATAAGTTCGTGTGCTCGCATGTGGCTCGCGTAGCCGATTTTATTTGCGAAGACCCGTGCGCATGACGGGCAGGAAAGCACACCATTGACGTAATTATACCTAATAGCCGCTGGTGAGCGGGCCTGCAGCTCATCCCGTCTGATATACAGTTCCACAAGTCGACGGGATTTAAAGTCATTCGTTTGCTTAAAGACGAAAGTTCTCCATACAGGGCGGTCGGCTGCCTGCTTCTCCCACAGAAGCGGGTCAATGTTACAGGTCTTCATGTGGCGAAGTTGTCGTCGCATAATATAAACTTCGATCCCATCCACTTTAGCTTCGGTGTTCCGTACGCGATCGGACCCGCTGATGTTCAAGATTTTGCGAAGACATTTTAGGTATCGGTCTAAAGTGCGGATGTGACGACGGTATATGGTATATGGTCCACGTTTCCGAAGAATACAAGATGTTAGGAAGCACAGCAGCCATATACATACATATATGAAGATGTTTGTCGCTAATGTCAGGTCATGTGAACGGAAGACCTTTCCATCCAACTTACCAAATGCCGCAGCAGCGGCACCGATTCTGATGTTTATCTCAGCGTCAAGGTCGCACGTAGAAGTTACTGTGCTTCCCAGGTACCGGAACTTATCTACCTGTTTCATAGATGTAAGTAAATTGAGGTAGATATGGTACCAGGCGCACGATCGTGAGCCATTAAATATAGGTTCCGGAACCTATATTTAGTTAGTCGTATGGGTGACGCCAACCTGTCAAGTTGTCAAAATCGTTGGATCAAATTTTAGTTTTGTCAACTATGAACGTCACCCGTCTACATAAATAAAAGGTCATTGACCTGTTTCAGCAAATCCTCCCCAAGTCTGACAGTCAGTGTCTCGCGACCATGGATGTCTAATGACATTACTTCCGTCTTTTTGACACTGATTTTCAGTCCAAACTTGCAGCAGGAATCGTGAAAGTCGGTCAAAAGTTGCAGTAGGTCACCAGGAGATTCCGCAATGAAGCACAAGTCGTCCGCATACATGATCTCGGTGATCACAGCGTACGAGACCTTAGTGTGAGCCTTAAATCTGGCCAAGTTGAAAAGACTACCGTCAGTGCGGAAACGGATGCGAATTCCATTCGACGAGCTCTGCCTCTGCAAGACTTCACGGACAGCCACATATATATCACTTACTATTTTATGAATGTAAAAAAATTATAACAGACTGGCTTAAATGTAAGACTTATTATGATACAGAAAACTTAATCCAAAATGTTTTTGGATTATAAACACACACACACACACACACACACACGCGCACACACACACACACACACACACACACACACACACACACACACACACACTATGGACTTGCAAGTCCATATTCTCATTAGGTTAAATTAAACTTACTTAAGTATAAGAAATTATTTTTGTTTTTTGTTATTCTCTCGTGTGAAATTTTATTTCATTTAATATCTATGTTAATTTTAAAATATATACATAACAAGGAAGAGCGGTGCCTCTTAACACAGGTATTTATTACATAAAAAGAGGCGCCAACACTTACAATTGTATAAGTACTTCGTAAACTGAATAAATATTTTTTCATTTTCATTTTCATTTTCAGCCACAGCAAGTAGTAGTAGAGTAGAGCAAAGAGTGTTGGCGCTAGGACGCAGCCTTGCTTCACCCCACAGGTAACGGGGAAGAAGCTAGACTCTTCGCCATCCACAGCAACGCAGCATTCCAAATTGTTACTTATTTGAATTACATCACACGTTTAGGGGGAGGGAGGGGGTCAAGAAAATGTAACATATTGTGACATGGGGGGAGGGGGGAGACACAAACTTTGTGACGTCACTTTAACTTCATCAGTAACCGAAAATTTATTTAAATTTAAACCCTATGTGTCAGCGAGACTTGCGCTTGTAATAACCAGCCCATACGTCAAACCTTGCCAAGCAAAATGAAATCTTATTTTGTCAAGACAAAGTTCAAATTAGAATGGAACAGGAGACCATTTTATAGGACTCTGGGCGGCTAGAGGTTAAATTGTAACTTGTAGCTTTATAAAATAGGCCACTGAGCAAGCAAAATATTCCAAAATTGAAAGTAGAAGCAGCGAAAGGTTCGAAAAGTATTGAGGCACGAGGGATAAATCAATTTTGCCATCGAGGCCCACTTGCACCATTCTACTAACCCGGGGTTAACCGGTTAAACCTGGCGTTACCATGGTTACCTGTACAATTTGACACTGGGTTGACGGTTAAACTGCTTAACCCAGGGTTATTGGGATGGTGCAAGTGGCCCCGAGTGAAACAAAAAAAAAATCACCACTGACCACACCAACGCAAGGAAAATACTAACTGTAAAAAATCAAATCCAAAATCAATCCAAAAACACTATTCATCATTCATAACCATATTTAAAAGTCAATTATACCAGCCAACATAAGAAAAAGAACTCAAAATTTGCATCAAATTAATTCGGCACTCTTGTGTATTTTTTGAACAATCAAGAGGGCGTTTGCCAGCTGGTGAGATGAAAAAAATATGTAGATACCAACTCGTTAACCTATCTCAAGAATATCGTGGCGGCGGTAGTTTTATTTTAATAATTTTCAACTTACCCTCGGTGATAGTGGAAAGTATTTCTGTGCGCCGTTAGTGCACGCAAGCGAAAAAAAAAAACCGGGCAAGTGCGAGTCGGACTCGCGCACGAAGGGTTCCGTACCATAAAGCAAAAAAAAAGGATAAAAATGCAATAAGAAAACGGTCACCCATCCAAATACTGACCACGCCCGACGTTGCTTAACTTTGGTCAAAAAACACGTTTGCTGTATGGGAGCCCCACTTAAATCTTTATTTTATTCTGTTTTTAGTATTTGTTGTTATAGCGGCAACAGAAATACATCATCTGTGAAAATTTCAACTGTCTAGCTATCACGGTTCGTGAGATACAGCCTGGTGACAGACAGACGAACGGATGGACGGACGGACAGCGAAGTCTCAGTAATAGGGTCCCGTTTTACCCTTTGGGTACGGAACCCTAACTAGCCAGATTTTTCGTCTTCGAATTTATTAATAATCACACGGATTGGTCGTAAAAAAAACCGCTCCCATACAATCGAGGCTATACACACTCTCATTTTAAACCGACATGCATGCCGTTGGCTTGGCATGACCCTGTACCTACCTACCTACGAGCTACGTAAAATACCCATGGTATAATAATATACTCCGCCTGGTACTCTCTTCCCGTCTTTTCTAGGTCACCTGACTGACACAAGCCTACGTCATCATGCGACAGCGCTATATGATAATATGCGATAGCGCTATATATAGCGGCCATGTTAATGCGGCGTAGGCTTGTGTCACTCTGGGAAGAGAAGACCATGTTTTATTAGACTATGTAAAATACCTATAGGTACCTACCTATCTAATTGTGTGGTACATAAATACTAGTTTTCGTTGCGAAAACTTATTATAAACAAAGAGCGAGTAGGTAATAGGCCAAGAAATAAGAAGTTATAGAGGGAAATGCTTGGAACACAATTTTTGACTCCGTAACTTTGTTTGGACTAGTTAGGAGGTGAACATATCAAAAGTCCCCGGCCGTAGCCCCGGTGCTGGGGGGGAGAGGGGGAAAGAAGGTCTCATTTTTCGGTTTTTCACTAATATCTTGGAAACTTTGCGTCTTAGCGACATGACTACTGAGACAAACCAAAAGCTGATAAAATTTGTTACAAGTTTTATTCACTCAAGTTTTTCGATATCTTGAATAGTTTTTGAGATATCCGCTCTTGAAAGTTTATTTAGGGCTTTCAATTTTATCTTGATATCTACATTAGTGAAGCTGCTAGGCCGTGTTTGGAATCATTTTCGTATATATCGGGGGTGCTGAATTCATTTTTGGTATCACATTGACACCATTCCTTAGAAAAAACATATAAACTTTAAACAAATACCTTTTGTTTTAAATTCCTCTTCACGCTTAAACCGCTCAACCGATTTAATTGTAATTTGGTATACAAATATTTCGAGTCCCATGACAGGACATAAGATACTTTTTATCTCAATAATCATCCTTTAAAGTTGTGAAATGGAGTATGGGGGGAATTCAACTTCGTCGACGAAACTGAATTCCTGAGGTAAATACTGCTTAAGGTAAAGTTTGAAGTCATGTTAGGTATCTTTTTCATCTAAATCACAGATGTATACCATCCTAAATTTCACCTAAACCGGTTCAGCGGTTATTGACTCCTCATACAAACTTCCACCACACTTTTCACATCCTCAAAAGATGCTTTTGGTTATAAAAACCATCCTATGTCCTGTGTCGAGACTGAAACTATTTCTATACAAAATTTCAACGAAATTGGTTCAGCGGTTTAAGCGTGAAGAGGGATTTTTCAAAATATATATTTTTTAATTTCGGTTTTACTTCGGAATAGTGTCAATGTGATATCATAAATGAATTTAGCACCCCCGATTTATACGAAAATGATACCAAACATGGCCTAACAGCATCACTGATGAAGATATCAAGATAAAATTAAAATCCCTAAATAAACTTTCAAGAGCGGGTATCTCAAAAACTATTCAAGATATCGAAAAACTTGACTAGATAAAACTTGTAACTAATTTTATGAGCTTTCGGTTTGTCTTAGTAGTCATGTCGCTAAGATGCAAAGTTTCCAAGATATCAATGAAAAACCGAAAAATTCGACCTTCTTACCCCCCTCTACCCCGCAGCACCGGGGCTACAGCCGGGGACTTTTGATATGTTCACCTCCTAACTAGTCTAAACAAAGTTACGGAGTCAAAAATTGTGTTCCTAGCATTTCCCTCTACAACGTTTTTTGAGCATTCATTTACTGACCTATAAATGTTTTGTATGAAAACTTCTACACGCTTTAATTTCTTTGTATAATAACTCACTAACGACTTCAGTTAAAGAGTACCTAGGTAGGTATAATAAAACCTAGTTTGTCTAAGAAAAACGTACAAGGTTGTCTGACGAACATTTCTTTGTATGATAATAAGTCCTGTTATATTTCCGTATATGCTTCTATATAGAGGGTGTATGGCGTATATGCTGGCGCCAGTGGGTTAGTCAAAACATGGCCTATGCTGACCAAGTGACTAAGATAATAAAATTATATTGCCGACACACTCTTTTCCTATATTTATTTATTTATTTATTTCTAACAAATAATGAATAAAAAGTCTGGTCAAGTCAGCTATCAGTACTTAAGCAGGCCACTGACGAGCCTTCCAAATGGATGCCGTTACAATGGATTCATCCAAATGGACGGCATCCTAATATTAAACATTGTACGTTTTTGACATTCACGGACCGATTTTGGATTGCAGCCACGCTATTTGGACTGTTGGAAGGCTCGTCAGGCCACCTTTATAAAACAAAGTCCCCCGCTGCGTCTGCCTGTTTATATGTTCGCGATAAACTCAAAAACCGGGCAAGTGCGAGTCGGACTCGCGCACGAAGGGTTCCGTCCCAAAAAATGGCAAAAAAAAGGTCACACATCCAAGTACTGACCACTCCCGACGTTGCTTAACTTTGGTCAAAAATCACGTTTGTTGTATGGGAGCCCCATTTAAATCTTTATTTTATTCTGGAGTAAAGCCTACAGTTACATTTATTGCTCATGTTTCAGGCCACACCCGGTATATTACTAATCTCAAATTATTACTTTTACTTAATACAAATTACAAATCTACTTTGAAATGACGCTTCATTTCATCCATTTTATCCATAAGTGCCACTGACGTGCAGTGCACCATCCTATATCCCATGCACTCTCGGGGTTAAATCGTTATCCCAGTGTCAAATTGTACTGGTAACCATGGTAACTCCAGGTTTAACCGGTTAACCCCGGGTTAGCAGGAAGGTGCAGGTCGCGCTAAAGGAACATAAAATAGCGGGTAGATGTTACGCTACAAAATAATGAATACCCTATTCCTACCAATTTCGAAGCGAACTAAAATAACGTAAGTAAGTAGGATTAGGGGACTAATTATTACCTTTACTCGTACCTACGTAATAACAGACTCGATCAGCAAAATGTTTATTATTTTACATACTTAGGGTTCCGTACCCAAGGGCAGGGGTGCGAAACTCCTGACTTCGGTCAAACTCTGCTCCGCTCGGCTCAGCATTGCTCCGAGCAATTATTAGGGTTGGCACCACTTGACTTCCTTGTGCGTGCACGACCACAGATAAGATTTGAATTTTGACAACCCTAAATAGCCGAAAGGGATACTGCCATATATTAGAAAGGGATAGCATGATTCGACCCTGAATCACTGTCAAACTTCGGTTTTGTAGGAAGTGTCCTTTCTGTACGGTAGTACTGTTATTTATTCTGTGCCTATAGTTATATAATATCATTGACCCTAAACTCTTTTTACACTACTATCCGACAAATAGGATCCGAGAGATACCTAGTGTTAGTCTAAAACGGATTTTACTAGTGCTGTTCTGTATGGGTCGATATTTTTATCGATATTTATGTATCTGGGTACACACTGATACACAACGAATAAATTGAACAGAAAAATGTCTAGGAACCTACAGAATACATCGATAGCCCTAAACACTAATATATTTGAATTACTTAACACTTCTTAGTTTTTAGGGTTCCCTATCCAAAGGGTAAAACGGAACCCTATTACTAAGACTTCGCTGTCCGTCCGTCCGTCCGTCCGTCTGTCACCAGGCTGTATCTCACGAACCGTGATAGCTAGACAGTTGAAATTTTCACAGATGATGTATTTCTGTTGCCGCTATAACAACAAATACTAAAAACAGAATAAAATAAAGATTTAAATGGGGCTCCCATACAACAAACGTGATTTTTGACCAAAGTTAAGCAACGTCGGGAGTGGTCAGTATTTGGATGGGTGACCGTTTTTTTTTTTCGTTTTTTTCGTTTTTTTTTGCATTATGGTACGGAACCCTTCGTGCGCGAGTCCGACTCGCACTTGCCCGGTTTTTCAATAAAACCTAGGAATAAGTAGGTACCTATTTATATCCTTGTAGCTAAGTAATTTGTTGGATAGGTATGTTGGTTCTTATTTTCATAGGTAATAGGGACAGTAGGTATCCCGTATCCCATACCTACTATTATCCAACATTTGCGAGCTTAGGTATAACAAAGATGCAACAACCAATCATGCAGTGTCAAAAATAAAGTTTGACGTCTCTCGCGCTTCTCGGCAAAACTCAAACATATCACGTTAGCTAATAAAAACCGGGCAAGTGCGAGTCGGACTCGCGCACGAAGGGTTCCGTACCATAATGCAAAAAAAAGGCAAAAAAAAACGGTCACCCATCCAAGTACTGACCCCGCCCGACGTTGCTTAACTTCGGTCAAAAATCACGTTTGCTGTATGGGAGCCTCACTTAAATCTTTATTTTATTCTGTTTTTAGTATTTGTTGTTATAGCGGCAACAGAAATACATCATCTGTGAAAATTTCAACTGTCTAGCTATCACGGTTCGTGAGATACGGCCTGGTGACAGACGGACGGACGGACGGCCAGCAGAGTCTTAGTAATAGGGTCTCGTTCTACCCTTTAGGTACGGAACCCTAAAAACCAGTAATATTTATTAATAATCACATACCTAGGTATATTTCTCACCTACATATGTCCCTACATGTCTCTGTAAATCATACTATTTCATATGATAATATACTAGACAAGGTAAACCAAAACATCTGTTAAAAAATCGTAAATAAAATTCAACACTATCATCAAACTGATCTAAATCATTCGCATGCTCGCGGATGAAATTGCGACTTTGTAGCTTTAAAAAAAAGGCTCATTATACAGGTCTTAATATCTATACATGCACCTGCAGTAATAATTTTGATTTCATATGACCGAAGATCTTCAAAATCTAACTTGTTAATCAATTTATCGTATTAGCTCCAAAAAATTTCATGTATCGTGACTAAAATACGTTTACTTCAAGTCTTAAAACAAACTATTTTTAGTATGTTAGCTGTTTATTTCCTATCTATTATGGCAGCTAGGGTGTGCCATAGCCCATGTCCCCTTCAACCCACAAGTAAAATAAAATAAAAGTACGTTTTTATTGCACGCAAAAAGGCCTATCAAACCAAGTAATTTATACGCCATCAGCCATACTGTTGACGTCATAGTAGAATAATTGATCTCGCAAAACTAAGACCAATACTCGACTCTATGGGCTCGCAAAAAAGTGTAAAATCTTTCGTATTTCTTAAACAAAAGTAGAATCTTTACGCGTCAGACAACACAAATTGCAACTATCTCTTTCACGCGTGGTTTTTTTTCCCGTAAGCTGAAGTGAGATAAAGATAACATTCCCTCGCGTACTCGAGCGCCGACGGATATTTGGGGTCATAGAACGTGTTTAAATTTCGAAACTAGTTCCGTCCAATACGATGCCTTTGAATTCAGAACGCCGCCATTGGTTAGGGTGGCCTGTACTAAAAACGCGCGCGTCATCGAAAAATCGATAAAACTGTCGTGTTTTTCTTAGACAGTGCGGTCACATCATCGTATTGTTTGGGTTTCCTCTGAGTTTAGTGGTACGGGGTGTCGGAGCGGCTTGATAGGCGCTTTATGTTATTCGTGCAGCTATTTTGTGAGGCAACATGTCGGACAGAACGTTGATGTAGTTTTAATTTCATTTAAACACGATTTCTTTAAGATAAGTGTGTTGTGGATGTGCCCATAGCTGCCAAACAGCAATGGTAAGTGTGTGTTGTGATTATTTTGTGAAAAATCGAAGTGGAACAGTGGTTTATAGTGTAATTTGAGTGTAAAATCGATACTAACCCCAACAAGAGCAGTGTACGGCTAAAATGTTTGTGATATCTCGAATACTGTAGTGTTATTTTAGGAAAGGAATTCCCGTGTGACATTCTGTACTCGAATATCAATTATGGCTAATGAGTTTAGTTATTAATTAGTATGTTTATTGAACTTTAGTTAAGTTATTGCTCAGATAGTAATGTTTTCTTGAGTTATGCATATGTATGTGACTATATCTATGATATCGTGGGATTATCATTTGTCAATAGAGACTTCTTTTGATTGGCCGTCAGCTTGTGTCTCTGTTACTCCCTCAGAGAGCCTTATCTGTGCATCTCTCTTGCACTTGTGCAATATTTATAGGAACACTTGCCCCCAGGGTGTTCTATATTAGATTAGTGATGTGTTTGGGATGGATACGATACTCGGATATCGATATCGATGGTTTCGTGATTATGTTGACATTTTATCTAATACCTTTAAACGAGCAATTCTTGTTTATTTATATATTTTGGGGATCTCGAAAACGGTTCTAACGTATTCGATGAAATTTGCTAGGTATATGGGGGTTCCGGGGGCGATAAATCGATCAAGATGGGTATCTTATCTCTGGAAAAACGCGCATATTTGAGTTTTTATATGTTTTCCGAGCAAAGCTCGGTCTCCCAGATATATATTATTTCAATTAGGCCCTAATGGAACTTAATTTACAGAAGGCTTGGGAAAGTTAAATACCTAAGTTTCTTTCGCTTGTCTGATTTTTGTTACACAATAGTTTAATATTATTTGGTCTTAGTACAAAGGTTTACATTATTTCCGATAATACATAATTTAATTTAATGAACTATTAAGGTAGGTATATATTTTTTAGTTGAGCATTAATTCCTTACAATTATTTTAGATATAGGTACTGCCTATTACTACTTACCATATTTTGTCAAGTATCCACCCAACATTTTTACCAATACTCCGTTAAATAACACTCATACACCAATTTTTTTATTGCAACAGTATAGTACCTGCGGGTATGTGGAGTTATTGATAATTTTCACGGTTCATCATCATTTGGTAATATGATAAGTACCACAAAGGTACCACAAAGAATTGTGTAATGTGTTAAGTACCACAACCACGATAAGTGTTAGTTAAGTGTGTATTTTTTTAAAATATATTTCTTATTTTGAATGATGAAGAGTAGATTTTCTATGTAAGTATTTAAATTATATTTAGTACGCAATGCAACTCAAACGGCCACGTAGTGTTTCGAAAAACTGATCAGGTGTGACATTTCATTGTAATAAGGTTCAGTTTAGATAGTGACATGGGTTATATCAATAATTTATCTTCGTAATTATATCTAACGCAATGAATTTCACGTCAACAGTACGTACACATACTATTTATAAAAGCATTTAACTATCCGTATTTTACTAATTTTACTTCATCAAGCGCGGTCGAAAAACTCGAAAATAACGCCCAAATTATCGATAAATCAAGATCGATAACTGTCCCGTGCCTACGCACGCAAAAAATACTAAAAATGTCCGACGTCCCTGCTTTCATCCGAACTTATTATTAAAACTCGTTCCAATCCGAAACCAACCCAATCTTTATACATATAGAGCTCACTTTTATTCGACAAATCAATTTCGATTAGAATTCCTTTTAAACTGGCATTTGATTTTGAACTCTGTTTGTATAGAAATAGGGTTCAAGATTTGTAGTTTTTTTTTTGTTTTATTATAAATCTTAGATTTATGAAGGGTGAGTTGGAGGGAGCAGGTAGTTGTTTTGCGAAGTTCGAAGTTCGAACAAAGGAATCGAATTTTTTTTTGGGTGGCGAATTAAGTTGTGCTGTCAGTTTACGACTTTTGCAGAGTATTGTTATTGAACACAAACTACACGTGGTCTGTGAATAAAAAAAACGTTGTGAGTGAACTTAGTGATAATTTGTACTGGATTGCGCGACGCAAAGGAGGATATGTATTTTTTGACGTTTTAAAAAAACCGGGCAAGTGCGAGTCGGACTCGCGCACGAAGGGTTCCGTACCATAAAGCAAAAAAAAAAACAAAAAAAAGCAAAAAAAAAACGGTCACTCATCCAAGTACTGACCCCTCCCGACGTTGCTTAACTTTGGTCAAAAATCACGTTTGTTGTATGGGAGCCCCATTTAAATCTTTATTTTATTCTGTTTTTAGTATTTGTTGTTATAGCGGCAACAGAAATACATCATCTGTGAAAATTTCAACTGTCTAGCTATCACGGTTCGTGAGATACAGCCTGGTGACAGACGGACGGACGGACGGACAGCGAAGTCTTAGTAATAGGGTCCCGTTTACCCTTTGGGTACGGAACCCTAATAATGATTTTAAAATGATGGTTTATTTTCCCCATGTCAAAAGTGTGTCGTAGAGCATTGAGCATAACGTTGTTCGGTACCGGTTACGGTTACGGTTTAGTAAACTGGTAGAGTTAGACCAGGATAAGTCTGCAACGATTTTGATAGAACACGCAGTGCGTCATTTATTAAGTACGTCATAATTTCATAGAAGTTTGACGTTTAAAATAACACTTGCACTGCGTGGGCTATCAAAATCTCTGCAGACTTTTCTTGGTGTAACTCTAATGATGTTTTTTGTAATTTTGTTTAAAAAAATTGCTTCTTTTAAAGTTATGATAATTATGCCAAAGTCCAAAAGTGTGTCGTATGTAATGCATAATTGTTTTCCATCGTATTTTCTCGGTAACGTTCGTATTTGTCATGCTACTTCAGTGAACGTCAGTACTTTTTGTACCGAGACTGACTGAAATAGCAAGACGCGTTCGTACGTTTCCGTGAAAATACGATGGAAAATAATTATGCACTACATCTGATCTAGCTAGCAGTCGCTTAGCTAATCTAGCCGTCGGCAGTGGATACTCTCCTGACTTCGGTCGAACTCGGCTCCGCTCGGCTCAGCATTGCTCCAAGCAAATATTAGGGTTGGCAACACTTGACTTCCTTTTGCGTGCACGACCACAGATAAGATAATCACTTGCATTTTGACAACCCTAAATAGCCGAAAGAGATAGTGCCATATATTAGAAAGGGATAGCATGATTCGACCCTGAACCGCTGTCAAACATCGGGTTTGTAGGAAGTGTCCTTTCTGTACGGTATATTATTTCGTCTGTGCCGTCGACGAAATCGCATCTGTGAGGCCCCTTTCATATATGTGCCCCGCCGAGGGGCCACGCGAGGCCGTGGGCCGAAATTAGCAAAAAACAAAAAAATATCCTCGAGACTATTTCGCCGTTTTGAATTTCAACCGGAAGTCCGATTTATTTAGTCATTGATAATTTTTATCGGGTAGCGCCAAAACTGTGTTGATTTCTAGGTGATTAGGTCTATGGTCTATGATAGTCCATGGTTAATGAGGCTTGAAATAATTATCTATACATTAGGTTGACATCAGAACTTGGTGATTATTAAGGTCTATGGTCTTGTTCTATAAAATTCCATGGTTTTAGGTAATGTGGCTTGAAATAATTACATAAGTATCTATTTATAAGCCAAAATTTTCTTTATTAGTATTAGCCCCCCACATCTGGCGTCTTTCGAGCGTCGGCGTCTGTCGGCGTCGGTCCAGCGCTATGGAAAATGACGTCGCTGCGCAGTTGCGTCGACGCTGCGTCGACGTTGCGTCGACGTCGGCCATAGAATTCTAGACGCCGACGCTCGAAAGACGCCAGAAGTGGGGGGGCCCTTACAATAAAACTAAGGTACTCAAATTATTTTTGAAATTTGAACTCTTTTTAACGGCAAGAAGTTTTAGCCGTCGGTACTATAATTACGGCACGCAAGAACAAGCAAGCAAGCAATGCAAGCATCACAACACGTCGCCACTCTTCTCTGATGGCCGCCTTCCTCGTGCATTCATGTAGTGATGATGAGCCATTCACTGCCGCTTTCATCTGGTCAGTCCACCATAGGCGATCTTCCTCGTGGCCTGGTGCCATCAACCTTTCCCTGGACCACAAGTCGCTCTAATAGTAGCCACCTCTACCTCTATAATCTTGATAAATGGGGTATCCAGACGGGACTGACGAAATCAGTCGATTTGTTCAGGAAAATAATTGGTCAGTCTCATCTAGCGTCCACACGTACACACAAATTAAATCACCAATTTGCATTCTACTATGAAAATTGGCATTTTTGTGTCCGCACCTGCTGATGTGATCGGGGAATCAAATTGGTATTTGCGTCCGCACGGCCCTGTTCGATCGGAGAATTTCATCAGATTGGCGAAAAATTGTCTCGTCTGGATACAAATGAATACGTGACTTTAAATAAACTTCCGTTTTCCAGATGCAGCAACAAATGTGTCAGTCGGACCAAATGGGGTGAGTTGAATCAAATTATTATTCACACATAAATTAATAATTCCTATTCAACAATTTCTTGGCCTACAAGTTTGACCCTATGACCCTATATTTGTATTATTTATAACTGGAGGTCAGTTTGAGACATGGACGCTTGGATGAAATATGGGCCTTTTTAGTAGCGGATGCTACGCGGATGCTAATCAAATAACCCACCCTGATTCATCCCAGGCTCAAAAATTCCCGCCACGCACGCTGCGTTTCCGCGTTGAATCGCCATAGATAACCTTTGCAGTAGGAAGAACAAAGAAGGAACATAGTTTCACATCTCGAAAACCGTTTTTCAAACCGGTTTCGTTTATTCACCCGGGAACGAAAATAGTTTTGTTTCCGTTTGCGGTTACCGGTTAAAGAACTGTTCTATTGAGATACTGATTTATGCCCTTCCGTTCCGTTTTTGTGGCACGAAATTAACCGGTTAAATTGAAAATATCAAAGCGAATTAGAACGAGTAAGTATTGCTATCTCTTTCACGAATGACAACGAGTTTAACCGAAAGTCTCCGAAAGCCAAGAGTAACCGGTATTATATAGTTTCTTGCAAACCATAAAATTCAGTTCCCTCTTTACCGGTTGGGGAGAGAACGTAAGTTTTTAGTTCGCGTTCCATCAATTAACAAACAAAAACGAACAAGCACTAAGCATTGCTTTAATTCTTTTGTCTCCGATACCCAAAGGTTATCTGGAAGAGATCGCTCTTAAGCGAGAAGACCGCCTGTTGTTACCTCTATTGTTTTTGTTTATGTTATTATACATTTATTGTAAACTACGTGTATGTGAGGTGTGCAATAAAGAGTATTGTATTGTAACCGGTTCGGGAACGATATTAACGGGTATTTCGATACCGGTTCCACTTTGCATAGTTCTAAACATGAACTTATGTCATTCCAGCCAGCCACAGCAGCAGGTGATGCTGTGCCCCGTCCGGCTGATCTACGAGACGCAGATCCTAGTCCAGCCAGGTAATATCACTTATATCACCTTCACTTTCACCTAAATATACAGATATAAAGTACCTAGTAAATGGGACAAGGGCAAGAGAATGATGGTACAAATATAAAGAGAAGTACAAATACTACAGACACTTTATCCCACAAACCAGTCACAAACACAATAAACTTAAAAAAAGGGTGACTTAACAAAACACTATTCGCGTTAATGTAAAATGCACAGATCATTATAGGTATTCATAACAGCCCCCGTGCGCTCCATACAGGTGTTCTATGAAGACCAGCGTCGGATAATGCTCCAGTAGGACCTGGCATTGTGCTGAGTGTTCTCCTTTTTCAGTGTATTCAACAGAATATATACAGCGTATACTTATTGTAGCAATATTTATATTCCAGGCGAACAGATCCAACCGAATCAAACGCTCTTCATAAATCCACAAAACCCACCGCCATGGATACAGAACCAGGTCCGGCCTCAAAACCAGGTCATATACATGCAGCAGATGCCAAGCAACATGATGCCTTCCGTCCCTCAGCACATGGACCAAAATCAGATGTACCTACAGAACCTGCAGGGCTACTACCCACAGCAAATGATACAGATGGATCCCAGGCAAATGTCTAATGTAGTCCAAATGATGCCAAATATCGGTCAAAACGTTAATATAGGTCAAAATGTAATAAATGTAGGCCAAAACGTTAGTAATATTGCTCCAAATGTAATAAATACAGGGCAGAATGTAATGCCAATAAGTAATGTTGTGCAAAACGTACAGAAACCTAGTAATGTCGGTGTTAATATTGCTCAAAACCAAAATATGGCCAGTATAGTTAGCAATGATAGGGTTTACAATAGTAACATGCCGAATACAATACCAATGGCAAACCAAAATACAATGACGAATGTTACCCAAACACAAGATCGGACAGGTAATATGAATCAGAATTTGGTAAATATGCAGAAAGTCGCAGAAATGCAAGGGATGAGACAACAGAATGTGAGACAACCACAAGTCACAGTGTCTCCGATGCAAAATGTAAAATATGCTCCAAACACTGTTGATATTAGACAAATTACTCCACAAAATGTTGGTGATATCAGAGCAGTAAACAGTCCAAGACCAATTACTAGCAACATACCAAATAATGTTATGCAAGCAAATGCATTAAATAAAAAAGTCGCTATACCAAGCAACCCAATCCCAATTCTTCCTCCAATACCTCCTCCAATTCCAATGAGGCATTACAATCAGAGTCCCTACAGACACATACAACCTAAACCAAGGAGTGTAACGCCAATCCAAAATCAGTACATGCCGGGCGGTTCCCAGACTATAACTGGACCTAGACCAAATCAAAGTCTTAACGAAGTAAATAGGAAAAGAAAGAGCGAATCACCCGATGAGACTAAAAGGAAAATACCTAATAATCAGACCGTAACCGTGATGGAAACCGCGAACGGTAGGACTATTAGTTATATACCCACCCCAGTTAGAGACTTTAAGCTAGTATCAAGGAATGTCGAGACTGCATCTACCGGAACACAAGCCAACATCGCTAAGGAAAAGCCTCAAGTTGTTGACATGAAAGTTATACCACCGACTAAAGATAATGCTCAAATCGAAAGCGATAAGTTAGTTAGAAACACAGTTTTTACTCAAGCAGCTCAAGCTCTTAATAGACCCCTTATAAGAACTGAACCACAACCGGTGCAACCGGACGTCGTGATACGTATAGAAAAATTGCATTCTCCAACAAAAATTACACCTACGGAACCCATGAAATTTGTAACATCAGAGGGAAATACGGAACCATTAAAACCAGAAACATCAAAACCGAATACAGAAATAGTGAGAATAGAAACAGCGAAATCAATTGCAGAATTACCGAAAATGGAAACATCGAGACCTAATATAGAATTATTAAAAATAGGACCAACGACATCAGTTAAAGAACCATTAGTAATAGATACACCAGCACCAAATTCCCTACCTTTTGTATTAAGTGCATCAATAAATGAACAAAAACCGAATACAAACAAGACACCTCAGCCTAGTAAACCAGAAATTCAATCAAAAATAGAAACAAAAGCAAGGGCAGAATCATTAGAAATGACAAGTAGAACGCCGGAACCTAAAACGCCAAAACGAAATACAGAAACACCGAAAATAGAAACAATCACAAAACCAGAACAACGTACAGAAATACCTAATATAGAAACAGTTATAAAGCCGAAAGAAGTTATAAAAGCAAAACTTAAAAAAGAAGAAACTCCCAAATCAAAAACTAATATTAAAGATGATAAAACTGTAGATAAAAAATCAGTAGTAGATACAAAACCTGCTAAAATAGAAGCTAAAGAAGTTAAAGAAGTAAATAGAAAATTCACAGTTACTTCTATAAATGATTTTAAAGGAAGCGAGCTGCAGATAGCGAATGGTAGTGTGAGGAAAGAGGACACTGATCATTACATATTAACGCATGTTTTGGATGGATACGTCATACAAGAGTCTAATACAGCTTTCCCTGTAAGTGTTATCCCTTATTATATTATTTTGTATGTTCTAAAACATTTGATTGAATTTTGAATAATTTTACGGTTTATACTCACTTGTTTTAAGTCACTCGCGCGACATGTTTCGGAGAGCCTACGTCTTCTTTCTCAAGCACTAACTGTGCGAGCAGCGTCAGGCGTGGCTCACTCCGCGATTTCGTCGCTTTGCTACAGGTAGCTAAAAGTACATCCGTTCGACCCCAATTTTGGGGTTTGCCATAAGCCGCGCGTGGCGCTGTCGCCACCTAGCGGCCATATCTGTGCTGATCGTGACAGACACGTTTTGTTAGAGAGTGAGTGTTCTGTAACTAGTACTATTATTTATTCTGTGGCAGCCTTCACGACGGCCGTGTATCGCGTACCGTACCGTAAAATTATTCAATGTTAGTATGTCTCACAACTATTTAAATTCGATTATTTGATTGAATTTGTTTGGTTTTTCTTTTTATGCACCTCTTCTTTTATAAAAACCTAATGAAACTTTTAAGCATTTTTACCTATATTTTACCGTAACGTTACCAAAGTTTAATGAAATGCAATAAATCTTTTTCAGATCCGGAAACCGCTAAAAGAGAAAATAATTTACCAAAACGCAGATCTATCGATAGAACCAAAGAGAGAAGAAACGTATAAGCACAGAACAGAAGATGGGAAGCTTATAAAAGATAATAGTAAAATACTGAGTATCTCCGATTTGAATCTGAATGAAGACGATGCGATAGAGAGTGAGGCTGAAACTGTGAAAAGTAATGAGGAAGCGGAAATGAGTGAAGATACTAAAATTATAAGTGAAGAAAAATGCGAACAAGGTGAGAGAATTGATAATTATATTGTTTTTATAATTACCCGTACAGTTTAGGAGATTTGAGCATCGCATTGAAATAACTTATCAGTCTTATCACATTTTTTTTTATTGCATGAGGGATACAATCCTTCAGTCGTATTCGTTAACATCATGAAATGAAATACAAAATATCACAGTGGTCAATGTTGCCAGGTTAATATTTTACTTAAATCTGTAATAGGGTATTTTCCTACTAGTCAAATCAGTTACTTTTTAGGGTTCCGTACCCAAAGGGTAAAACGGGACCCTATTACTAAGACTTCGCTGTCCGTCCGTCCGTCCGTCCGTCTGTCACCAGGCTGTATCTCACGAACCGTGACAGCTAGACAGCTGAAATTTTCACAGATGATGTATTTCCGTTGCCGCCACAACAACAAATACTACAAGTAGTAACAATACCCGTCAAAAATAATCAGCTTTAAACCCCATTAGAACTGTACTAATGAGTATTATAAATGTGTAAGTAATTCTGTCTGCCTCTTTGTCGCCTTTTCATGGCTAAACAACTGAACCGCTTTAGGTAAAATTTGGCAAGAACGTAAATTCCTTGATTTGTTTTATATTTTGAAATGTAGTCCTCTGAATAAGGGACGGGAAATAACTCAGTCCCAATCCCACGCTTGCGTGCCGACAAACATGGTACGGACTGTACCAAGAAGGTTTGATCGTGTGTTCTTAGGTACAGTCGACGTCAAAGATATGTTTACACTTTTGCACCGTACTCCTTTGTAATATGTAATATAAGACGAAAAGTGTAAACATATTTTTAACGACGACTGTACCGAAAGTACGTTCATTGTCGTCGTGTAAGGCAATCCAACGTAAATCATTATAGAATCGCACCAAAATCATGGTATGCTTCAAAAGTTGGCTTGGCACCGACTTCAAACATATCAGTTGGTAACGCATAGACTTAAAAAGGATAATATTTTATTTCATCCTTTTTGAAGTCGGTTTTCTTTTTTTTGTAAAAAGATTTTATTTTTCCATTTTTAGTTTTTAACGCATTGTTAAGTGCGCGACGCATGAATGAAAAACAACATCATGATTAACACTAAATTCGTGTACCTACTTTAATAAATATGTACTTAATCAGGAATTTTTTCGAGTCCGTCTGGGAAATTATAATTCCTGTCACTACACTAAATCCATCCTCCGCCCCGCCACTGACCCAATCCCTCAACTCCCCGATCACTCTACCTCACAGCGCATCAACCCCTGATCCATGAACCCCTCGACCCTGAACCAGCAGCCCTTCAACCGCCATTCCCTTAACTTCGCTTCGCCTTAACTCCTAACCCTAACCCCCGATCAGTAGCCTTACCAGCTTACCAAGAGTTTGACATTGATTTATTCGCTAGCGTGTGTGTAACTTACTTTCTTTGCATCTCGCTCGTACTGGCATATTAGTGCGAGCGAGATGCATAAATAGTAAGTTACGAAGACGTTAGCGTCGCTAACTTAGCGAATATGTCAATGTCAAACTCGTGGTAAGGCTACACTTGGCTACACTTGCACTACATCAAATTGGCGGTTTTCGGAAGCAAATGCTCGAGTTACTTTAGAAAACACCGAAATCACTTTACACGTGCCTTTAAAAACTGAGGAGTTCCCTCAATTCCTCATGGATTCCATCATCAGACCAGAACCAAAAATAATACGGAAACACCTTGGAGGTAACTCCTTCCAAACAAAAAAAGAATTACTCAAATCGGATCACAGGTGCCGGAGTAATCGCTGAACATACTACATTTAAAAAATCATCATCATTATCATCAAAACAATCATCATCATCAGGTCTACTTCATCAAAGTGGTGGTTTTCGGGAGAAAATGCTCGAGTTGCTTAAGAAAACACCCAAATCACCATGCATGTGCCTTTAAAAATTGAGGAGTTCCCTCAATTCCTCATGGATCCCATCATCAGAACAGAACCAAATTAAAATGGGACCAACTCGGAGGTAGCTCCTTTCAAACAAAAAAAGAATTACTCAAATCGGACTACGGATGTCGGAGTAATCGGTGAACGTACATAGAAAAAAAAAAAAAAAATAGCCACAACCGAATACAGAACCTCCTCCTTCTATGAAATGGAAGTCGGTTAAAAAACAGAATAAAACAAAGATTTAAATGGGGCTCCCATACAACAAACGCGATTTTTGACCAAAGTTAAGCAGTGTCGGGAGTGGTCAGTACTTGGATGGGTGACCGTTTTTTTTTGCTTTTTTTTGTTTTTGTTTTTTGCATTATGGTACGGAACCCCTCGTGCGCGAGTTCGACTCGCACTTGCCCGGTTTTATTATAATTACCCGTACAGTTTAGGAGATTTGAGCATCGCATTGAAATAAAAATAACTTATCACATTTTTTTTTATTGCATGAGGGATACAATCCTTCAGTCGTATTCGTTAACATCATGAAATGAAATACAAAATATCACAGTGGTCAATGTTGCCAGATCAATATTTTATTTAAATCTGTAATTCTAAACATTTCCTTTTTACAACCGACGGTACGCAGACGGTGCATGGTACTAATATGCATGTATATAGGATGAGAAGCTCTTTGTGATAATTCGATAAAAATATATTTCTTCATTTCAGATTCGGACCAGCCTTTCGCGAATGTAACGCCATCTGCAATCAAGTCTTGGACGGTAAGTTTTTTTATACTGTTTTACTTAGAAAACTGTTAAGCCCCCTCCAGACTATGCTCGTGAATCGCGGGCGAAGCCGCGAACGCAAGTGTGGCGTCGATTTCGCAGATTGTTCACGCCTTCGCGCCTTGTTCTCCGTTTTTTGTCGGTATTTCGGCCCGCGTCAAAGGAGACGCGAAGCGCGAACTTGCAAGACTCCACATTACACAATATTTTGGCTCCTCTGTGGCAATCTTCAATACTAATTCTATTATAATTATATTATATTAAGCAGCTATATTTTACGGTTTTACAATAAAACAAAATGGAAAAACAGCTAAATCACGTATGATGCCATAGATAAATAACAGTTAAACTCGATCAGCTGATGCTTTTCCGCCATATTGCCGCAAACCAAACTGCGAAATCGCCGTGAAGTGTGTTAGTGTAGAGTCATACGTCAACTTCGCGATATGTTCGCTCCACGACGTCGCGCCGCGATTCACGCGCATAGTCTGGAGGGGGCTTTACAGGCAAAACCTGAAAAGAAAAGAGTAAATACTTTGGTCAAAAGCACATAAAGTTAGAGTTAGACCAAGACAAGTCTGCAACGATTTTGATAGCACACGCAGTGCAAGTGTTATTTATACGTCAATGTCATAGAAATTTGACGTTTAAAATAACGCTTGCACTGCGTGTGCTATCAAAATCGTTGCAGACTTCTCTTGGTCTAACTCTAGATAGGGTGTATTTAGGTAATTTCGTGAGGTTTTTTTTGGTCCAAGCAGGGGTGCGAAACTCCTGACTTCGGTCAAACTCGGTTCCGCTCGGCTCAGCATTGCTCCGAGCAATTATTAGGGTTGGCACCACTTGACTTCCTTTTGCGTGCACGACCACAGATAAGATGATCACTTGATTTTTGACAACCCTAAATAGCCGAAAGGCATAGTGCCATATATTAGAAAGGGACAGCATGATTCGACCCTGAACCGCTGTCAAACTTCGGTTGTAGGAAGTTTCCTTTCTGTACGGTAGTACTATTAATTATTATTCTGTGGTCTAAGTCAAACTATTTTTCACACGGGCAACATTTGTTTGACAGGTCGACCAGCTGGCGTCCCACCTGTCAAAATTCAACTGGGCAGAGACAATCTCAGTGTTGTCAGAGCACGAAATCGACGGGGAATCCTTGTTTTTAGTCAACAAGCAACAGCTTGTGCAGATCGGAGTCAGCGAAACGCACGCCGACGTTATATGCGAGTATATAAAGAACAGTTAAATTGTAGAAAGTGTATATAATATAAATATTGTGAGATATTGACTATATTGTTTGTATTGGCTAAGACTATGTGTGAAGTGCGTGATGGTGGAAGAAACGATGGAACAATAGTGAACATCTTCAAACTATTTGACAGCTGTCAGATAAATGATGTGTCGCATGCCCGCCAGGGCGGCGCCACAGTTACGCACAAAGTGAATACAGACCAAACATGAGCTCCGTGCATTTTCGATCGAAGTAAGAAATTAATAGAGTCAGGCCAATATAGCTCTGCAGCGATTTTGATAGCCGAGACTTTGTAAGTATTATTTAAAACGTCAAAATTCTATATAATGACGTTTAAGTCTGTGCTATCAAAATCGGTGCAGAGTTATCTTGATCTGACTCTAAAATTCCTCGGAGCTCGTGTGCAAGCAAGGTTGTATAGAGATGCGATTCGCAAAAAAAGTATTTTTGTGGAATAAATCCACTGGTTTAGAGACTTGTTCGTTTTTTATAGCATTAGAAAAATACTACGCGATCTTGACCTGTCTTTTAATGAAAAACTATTACTTATGAAAGCAAAATAATGTAAATAATTGTATATGATTAATAATTGTTACATATTTGCCGTGACTTATTTTTCAAAAGTGTTTTTCAATAAAAAAACACGGCTAGATTGTTTAACCTTTTTTCTAATGCTAAAAAAAATGAACTATAGAGTGATCTTAAGTGTAACCCTGCAATGGGCTATGGGTAAGTAGATAGATAGAAAAATATAACGTTATTACGAGGGTTGCACTGAAAATGTCGGGAATAGAGAAAACTGTCGCATCTAGACAGTCAATCTTTATTTTAATGCATACTTAAACTCAAACTGACCACGCATATAAATTTTCTTTTGAAAGTAATCATTCTGTAATGCACACGGCTCATAATCCCAAAGTCCTTTTTGTATGGCGATTTTGGGGCCTTAGTGGTTTTGTATGAAATTCGTAGAGTAGCCAACGGAATTGAAGTTTTTTTTACATATATCTATATATAAAAGATTTTTTTACTGTTGTCATATGAATATTTAGGAATGTCGAAATCTGCCGATATGCAACTTTTTTGGCAGTCTTTTTAATTAACAGCACAAATGCGATCTTAAATTTTGACGTCGCTTTGGAATGACATGCTTCTTTAAGATCACCCATGGGATAAAATGAAAGTGACTTTCATATATAATTTTAACTGCAAACGAGCGTACGATGAACTCTAGTTCATAAAAAAATAACAGAAGCCCATTGTAACTTTTATTTGTTCGCTGAGGGCATATTGAAAACCGTTTAAAAATGTGATCCGAAAAATCACTTGGCCAAAAATTCAAATAATGTTCGACATACAATTTTCAAATTGTCAGTAAATTTTAAATATAAATGACAACCAAATGGAATATACCTTAAAAGTTTTATAAAGAGTTACATTTTTATAAATTATATGCCTCATTCTATTATGTTATTTCTAAGTGTCCCATTCCCGAATATTTCAGTGCGACCCTCGTATTAATCTTGACTTATACAGGGTGTATTAACCCTGTCCATCCACTTAAAAGGGTATACGGTCTGTATATACTTTAGTACCTACAAATATGTGTAAAATGTTATATCCTAAATCTGTTGTGCCAGTTATTATGAAACGGATACGAGATTTTTGTGTCTATATGGTACTACAAACAGTTTTTTCAACTTTTATGTAGGTACATATAATTGTGGTGATTTGTACCTACACACAACATCATCATAGGCACTTCTAGCCAAATAAGGGGTCATCCATTAATTACGTCACACGAATTTCTAGGTTTTTTGACCCCTCCCCCCCCTTGTCACACTTGGTCACATTTGGCAAACCCCTCCCCCCTAGTGTGACGTCACATTTTTTCTACGAAATCGCCAAATCGAATTAAGTTAGTATCTAAGTATTATTAATATTTTATCAAAATATTTTTGACGATATAAATATTAGTAATTTTATAACCCAAAACTGCTTAGGAAAGAAAATGAAACGATTAAAAACTATTTTCGTTTTAAAAACTTGTTATTTAAATGTACAGCGAATAAAATAATTTAAATAAATTTTCGGTTATTGATGAAGTTAAAGTGACGTCACAAAGTTTGTGTCTCCCCCCTCCCCCATGTCACAATATGTCACATTTTCTTGACCCCCTCCCTCCCCCTAAACGTGTGACGTAATTAATGGATGACCCCTAAGTAGAATAATCGAATGAATGTCTGTGATTTTAGTACTTTACTAAATTGCATGGTACAGCATGGCCAAACATTTGAGGCACTTGCTAATCAAATAACGACCTTAAAGTTGTACATTTAGAATCGATTTTTAACTCTTTGTTGATCCGATATCGAGTCGATAAATTGAGAAGCCAGGTCTGAGAGGTGTTAAAACAAAGTTGTTTTTTGTTAAAAAATGTTGGCCTTAATATTTTGATCATCTTGTAATATCTGTCGGTCTCTATTTATAACTTAGATAGGTAACTAACTAATTATAAGTATATCTAAATCTAAAGTCTATTTTTTATATTCTTGTGGTTTAAAACTTGATTCCTATTGCACTGTTACCTAGTAAAATTAGTGACCTAATTTAAAAATAAAAATAAAAAATAACTAGGTACGAATTATTTTTTATTTTGATTTTAAAAAGAAAACATTTTGGTTGCTAAAAATCGACAAAGTAATCCAATTTGTATGTGATTTGGGGAGATTTATTGAGATGACCGCAAAGAATAATTTTGCTGAATGTAACATCTAATTTATAATATAAATGTCACTTGGCAAGTGTCAATAATAGTTTAAGTACAGTCAGCAGCAGAAGTTGCTAAGCGGGCCAGGTATTCACAATGATCTCGACGCGACTTTATTGTTAAGATTATAAGATTTTGTCAAGGTAATTTTAAACACCACGCCTGCCTAGCAACTTCTGCTGCTGACTGTACTTCTCATAAATCTTCTAAAGCCTGACAAGTAATATATTGATGGTCAACAAATCTTGTCAGTAGAAAAAGGCGCGAAATTCAAATTTTCTATGAGACGATATCTCTTCGCGCCTACATTTTTCAAATTTGCCGCCTTTTTCTACTGACAAGATCTGCTTGACCATCTGTATTATCATTGTCAAGAGGGCGCCGTTATTCTCATGCATAGTGTAACAGTTCAGTATAGTATGAAAAAAATAGTTCCAATGAAATACCGCAACGTGGCGCGTGATCATATATTCCTGGTCAGGCTTTACTTTTTACATATGAGCAAATTCTCTACAGTCAAAAATGTCAAGAGAATGGATAAAATAAAACGTCAATTGTTATATTTGTATAATTAGTGTATTTTTATAATCTAAAATACACTTTTAAGCCGCTAACGCCTGTTAAAATAACAAATTTCACATTTAAACTGGCGGTGACTGTAAAATTATATGGCGGTGTCCATAATATGTCTGCATCGAATGATATAACTCATATAACATCAAGCACAAAATTGGGGTCTACTTGAAAAATCTACAAGTTACATTTTACAATTGAAAATTGGCAACACTGGTGTAATTGCCTCTTGTCATTGGTCAAGTACATTTATCAATGTTGCCGCTTGTAACTTGTAATATTACAAAACGAGGCCTAGGTAAGAATCCTACAATGAACGAAAAAAGTATTTGTATTTAATATTAAAAATATTGTAAATAAGAAATTTTATACGTGAGACGAGGGGATAAGGCTGCAATGTAATTTATAACTTAGAATATTATTTTGTACAAAACATTTGTAAAATATTATGAACCGAGGAAAAAAATAAAATAATGAATGTATCTCAGTTGATTTTATTTAAGAAACGCACAAATTTGAAGCAATACAGTCAGGTGTAAAAATATGGGTGCTGGCAACTTACTCAAAAATATGTCCCATGGCTCATCGTCTTGAGTCGTCCCATTCGTTTTTCGTCAAGTCTTTAAATTAGTCCTATTCTGCTTTCGTCACCCATTCTACATTCGTCACAATCGTCGGTGGCTTTCATTGTAGAATGCGTGACTAACGCTACGTCTTACGTAGGCGAACAACGCGCGAACGCGGCGCGGCGCGGCGCGGCGAAATCAATCCTTTGATGCCCATAGAAGTGTCCTACGTAAGCGATCTCGTTGCGAACGCGGTGCGGCGCGATTTGCACGCGAATGTCAGGCGGCGCGGCGCGGCGGCGGCCGCTTTCGCCGCGCCGCGCCGCGCCGCGTTCGCGCGTTGTTCGCCTACGTAAGACGTAGCGTAAAGCAAAATAGGATTAATTTAAGAACTTGACGAAAAACGAATGGGGCTACCCAAGACGATACCGTTCCTACAGCTTGGAAAAAAAGAATAGAAATTAAAAATTGGCAACACTGTAGTATCGTCCCGTCACAGAATAAATACCTAATAGTACTAGGTAAAGAAGACTCACTCTCTAACAAAACGCGTCTGTTACGATCAGGACAGACATGGCCACTAGGTGGCGACAGCGCCACGCGCGGCTTATGGCTAGTCCCCAAAATTGGTGTGGAACGGATATACTTTTAGCTACCTGTAGCAAAGTGACGAAATTGCGGAGTGAGCCACGTCTGGTCCCGTTTTCTTATATAAATTGGTTTATAAGGTACGACACTACAGTGTTGCCACTTTTTAATTTCTACTCTTTTTGCCAGTCTTTTTTTTAATTCTCTGATCTAAGAGTGACATATTTTTTAGACGATTTGTGCACCTTCGATTGCACTTCACTGTACAACAGTCCCACTTCTTTTTTTTTTCTTTAAAGATAATCTTGTAATTTCACATCAGTATTTAGAGAAAAACGGATTGTACCGATAATAATGGAATGGATCACTTCTTTTTATTTTCTAGTTCAATACGTGTATTTCCTGCAAACAACACATAATAAGACATCTTAAAATTGCAGATTTTTATATTTCAAATTCAATAACTCTCATTACATTACACTGTAGATGTAGTATAGGGTTCCCTCACGACGTGATACGCATAAAATTGAGTAAATAAAATATTCAAGAGAATGACCTTTTAAAGAAATTACGTAAACTCTCATCAGTCTCATGTTTATATTATTACTTCAGTAGAAAAAAAACCAGAAAGATTTTTGAGTCTTACAGGGCGACCCTGCGTAGATACTATTACCGATGGGAGTTTTTAATCTTTACTCACCTTGGAATCGTCTTTTCCCTTATTCATCTGCTTTCTCCGGAACATCCGCATCCGGGTCCAGTATCGGTTTGACCCTGAAGCTGAAACACAATAATACCTCTACTACCAACTTTAGAAATTAATTCATGAAAGTATCACACACAAGCGGGCTATAGCGACATTGAAATTCGATCGTCGTATAAATATCTGTTTACGATAGCGATAATAAAATGAGCCAATATTCATGCAAAATTTTTGTCCCCGCCGCGTGGTGGCGGTCAAGTTAGGGCGGGGACAAATGGGAATACGCCAGCTGTACGAAATGAAACATCGTACTTACTCAATATATTCTATTAAAAATACAACACACCCATATTTACAAACCATTTAACAAACACAATATCACAAACAATTAATTTCTCCTATTAGTTTTCCCCATTAAATTGACGAATTGGCTGAATGGGAACTTCCCGCGCCGCATCATGTGTTTTTTACCTGGCAACACTTCAATGTCGTCTGCCGCGGAGTAGTCATTCTTTGAAGTAATATCTTCAGAGTAGTCGCTATCGTGCGCTTGTTCAAAATTTCTCGCACATTCTGGCCTGACGCGGTCCCGGCTGGTAGTTCTGTAGCGGGGATCTGCTGCCGCTCCGCCAAATTTAGTGGTTTCCTACGGAATTTAAAGTAAATTGAATTGCTGTCCAACCCTGACTATCTATAAAAAATATTCTGTCTAAAGCAATAATGAAAAACATATTAATTAGTGCTAGAAAACTTAAACGGCGTGGACTTTTGTTTGGTTAGTGGACATTCATCAACTCTTCTCATCCAAAATTCTGTTGGAGCGAAATTTGAACCAAATCTTTATAGATCATTAAGCCCTTAAAAAATCCTCCTCATGCATCCCCACATGGAGAATAATTACGCGAGAACTTGTTTTTATATGGAACCAGGAATTTTATATAGAAATTCCTGATTCTAATACTGTTTTTGTGTAAAAAACCAGTTGGAGCACAACTTAGTTCCAAAGGAGCGAGGCTTCAGCCATAAATGATTTTTCGTGCACACATTCGTGTAGTAAAAGTGCAGTGTACACCGATTTATACCGTGTAATCCAACATCGAACAAAAAAAAAGCCATTTGCGCGAACCTGCGAACCACGTACACACTGTACGTATGCTTTTTTGGTTACATTACAGTACATGCAACGGTTACGGTTACGGCTCGCTAATGAGTATCTGGCTAAAGAAATGAGTGGATCTCGGGTTAAAACAAAGAGAAGACGTGACAGATTTAAGCAGGCAGGTTTTCTAAGGGGGGCGCCTCGGGAGACGGTCGCGCGCAAGCGTGTTCGAGATTTTAAATTTCGAACGTGAATTATAAATTGTTCGAAGTTGGACTACTGGGTCTAAAAGACGCCTTCCTAATACTGTGGCAAAACGGGACATACCCTTGATTGTTGGCACATGAGCGTCTCGAAGAAGAACTTGTCAGCTCGGCCTTCGCCTTTCGGCCGGACCTTCACCGACGGCTCGTCGTCAGAGCTCTCTGACGAGCGCAGCTGTGGACAGTCCTGGACAGGATGTTTCTTCACACGAGTGCTGTATTAAACACAAGATTTCTTTCAGTGGCGGATATGCCCTAGTATGCTCTGGCCTAGAGCGGCAAGATATTAGGGGCGGCAGTCTATAGGTGGGTGCTGAGAAAGGGGCGGCTAGTAGTTACGACAGGGCCTGGGGCCTAGGGCCAACACTACAAATCCACCACTACTTTTTTTATACCACGGTGGTGGTAAGAATGTCAGATGGTGATGGTGATGGTGTGGTGGAGGACACAAGCCTATGGACTCTTGTTGCCACGGTTGTCCGTGCCTACGAGAGAGTCCTGTAATAGGTCCGGCCAGTAAGACCTTCCAATCTAGTCCTCGGGAAGAAAGCCTGACACCCAGAAGACCTAAAGCTGCCATAAAAGTTCAAGTTTTGGCATTCACGAATTCATCTAAGGTACCTACTTGGACTTGGGTATTTATATTTAAACTTGTACAGTCGCCATCAGATATATCGGAGCGGCCAAGGTGTTCACAATATCTGAACATGCACTCTAACGCCTTGACAATAGAGGCGTGCTCAGATATTTGTGAGCCCCTTTAGCCGCTCCGATATATATGATGGCGACTATACCAAAATTTTGAATTTGGGAATTTTGTTATTATTTCTACTCAGAATCACGAGCTTTTCCCATTTTTACTGATAAGAAAAGTGTCTCCTAAATGTTTGGTCCGTTTGGTTACGGTTTTTAATACAACCTTCTAGGACCGTAACAAAACGGACAAAAAATGTTATAACTTTTGGGGACACTTTATTTCTCGTATAACGATCGAAAGAGCTCGTGATTCTGAGCGGAAAATGTATAAAAATTCCAAAATCTTAAATGCAAGTTGGGGGTACAACTTTAAATAGAAATGCCCAATTATTAGCTCTCGGGGCAAAAAGATTGGAGACTCCTATCTACGATGGGAAAAAGCAACAAGCAAGCAAGAGGAGCCTATTTCTGCCAACTAACTATTACTTATACAGTTTGGCGGAGGTTGTACCTATTATGTAAAAATATGCTGTTCCGTGAATAAATGGTTTATATATTTTTATTTTTTTAACTTTAGCACATAAGTTAGTGGTCATCATAACCCATGTACAGCTTGGCAAAAAAGAGTAGAAATTAAAAAGTGGCAACACTGTAGTGTCATCCCTTTCAGACCAATTTATATAAGAAAACGGGACTACGGTGTTGCCACTTTTTACTTTCTACTCTTTTTTTGCCAAGCTGTAGCCAGCCTTTGTACTATATGGATGCCTTGCGCTACAGAGGAATTATTAGATGATACCAAAAGCGGTTACCTGCGTTTCGTTTCCAGCCCAATAGCAGGGGCCACGGGGGCCCGCGGTATCACAGGTGCGACGGGGGGCTGATCTCCGCCAGGGGCCTGCGAAGAAGGACAATACATGCTCCTAGTCCTGGGACCTTTACCGTCTTTACTATAAGGCACACGGGGCCCGTGCCCAGGGCCTCCATCCTCAGGGGGCCCCGAAGGACCGACAGAAACAGTATATTTGATTACTCATAATAAATAGAAGATCATAGTAGAAAAATGTTAGTTTAATTAACTTTCTTTACTTTACAAAAGGGCCCCAAATTCTTATATGAATGAATGAAAACATTTATTTTCAGGCAACTATTGGCCCATAGATAAATACTTTAAAACTAGCATACTACTATTATTACAAAATATATCTTAAAACTAAAAACACAATTATGGTTGCGACGCAGTTCGCAACCCCGCAGTGTCAGGGAGCCGGCCGCGGAATCGCCGGAACTTGACACCCTTCGGCCAAAACTCCTCCTTGGTGAAGGTCGCTAGATGTTCAGTCGGAACGCTCAGCACAAAAGAATTAAAATTCACATTGTGCCCAAGGACCCCAGCATAGTTTAAGACGGCCCTGGATATACCTAGTGAAACTAACCGTGAATCATTCAAAACTGTTTTTGGAAACTTGCATAACTGAGGGCCTACCGCGAATCACATTCGACGTGTTGTCTTCCTGTCATGCTTACATATGAATTTACAAGTGCGACAGAGGCAACACGTCGAACGTGGTTCGCGGTATAGTGGGTAGTTTTCAAATAGAGCTCGACGGCTAATCGTATTGTCTATTGTTAAGTACGCTCGTGCCACGTGCCACAACCACCTGCATAAAGCCCTCTGTACTCAACAGTAGTGAATATTCTTACTTTGGCTCCCGTGTGGAAAAAGCAATGCGTGATCCGCTGTATATCGGCCCAGGCCACGATGTACTTCGCCATGGACAAGGGGATCTTCGGCAGGAAGTTGGAATGGAACTTGCCCTGGCAGTAGATCGTGATCACGTCCGTGTCTTTAATCTCGAAGATTATGCGGAACATTGTGCCTGTCAAAGAATATAGAATAGAATATAATTTATTCGTACAAACAAACGAGACAATATACAATATAAGTAGATAGACATATGGGATTATACTGAGCAACGTTTACTATGGGACCAACTCCGAAATCGCGATAAAATTGACCCTCCCATAGCAAATGGACCAGCCAAAATATATGAAACAGCCTAATTTTCTTCGCGATTTCGGGGTTGGTTCCATTGAAAATCTCCCTGGCAAAGTGGGTTTATCATAAAAAAATGTGAGACTATGACAAGGACAAACAATAATAGCTCTTTTGCTGCTACTCCTACTGAAAGATACATAAGACTATTCCGTTCTGTCATTTCCCCCCACCATGTACTGAGTATACTGACCTGGCACGAACATGTTGTAGTTGGTGTCGTAATTCCCGCTTCCTATCCACAGGCCGTTCTTGCGAGACAGCGATATGATGTTGTCTCTATGGAAGCGCACGTCAAAGTGCAGTACCACACGGTAGTTCTATTATTTATTCTGTGGTATAATTAACCTACTGAGTAGTCTGAGTATACTGACCAGGCACGAACATGTTGTAATTGGTGTCGTAATTCCCGCTTCCTATCCACAGGCTGTTCTTGCGAGACAGCGATATGATGTTGTCTCTATGGAAGCGCACGTCAAAGTGGAGTACCACACGGTAATACTATTATTTATTCTGTGGTATAACCTACTGATGAGTATACTGACCCGGCACGAACATGTTGTAATTGGTGTCGTAATTCCCGCTTCCTATCCACAGGCCGTTCTTGCGAGACAGGGATATGATGTTGTCTCTATGGAAGCGCACGTCAAAGTGCAGTACCACACGGTAGTATTATTATTTATTCAGTTGTATAACCTACTACTGAGTATACTGACCCGGCACGAACATGTTGTAGTTGGGGTCATAATTCCCGCTTCCAATCCATAGGCCGTTCTTGCGAGACAGCGATATGATGTTGTCTCTATGGAAGCGCACGTCAAAGTGCAGTACCACACGATAGTACTATTATTTACTCTGTGGTATAACCTACTGAGTATACAGACCAGGCACAAACATGTTGTACAGTAAAGGGCCAAAAAGAATGCACATCGGCAATCATCGCATTTCCGAACACAAACGAATGCTCATTTCCATGTACATCAATTATTAGGTTAGTCGTTTATCAGAATTTGAATTTAGAACTAAGTACTTTATTGTTGTTTTGTTTTGATTTCACATGAAATATACAGAGCTGTAAAACACGATGTAACTATTTTTAATTATTGCTATATTCTTGTCAGGGAAAAATAATCTTCATAAATATATATTTTATATAAGATCGACAAAAAGTGTAATATTGTAATGACAAATCTCTGTTGAACCTAAATAATTACTTACATTAACATCCTCATGTTTTTTAAATTGGTTGGCTTCAGATTAAAAAATATTTATAAACATTGTGGATAATTTCGCGTGACTGGTAGAGTAACGGCTTACCTTTTTTCCCTATAGATGCCATAGTACAAATTTAATTTTATAGGGGTTTTAGCAGCTCTATATATATAATTGACTTAGATAGGCGACTGCACTCTCTCGCATTTGAACCATGACTGACAAAACAAACGTCATGGTGTGTGCGACACAGATATCGCTATACGAAGTCGAAATTAGCCGATTGCCTCTTTGTGTGCATTTGCATTATGTTGCATATATTGCATATATTGATGTGCATTATTTTTGGCCCTTTACTGTAGTTGGTGTCATAATTCCCGCTTCCTATCCACAGTCCATTCTTGCGAGACAGCGATATGATGTTGTCTCTATGGAAGCGCATGTCAAAGTGGAATACCACACGGTAGTACTATGTGGTATAAGTATAACCTAGTACTGAGTATACTGACCAGGCACGAACATGTTGTAGTTGGTGTCATAATTCCCGCTTCCTATCCACAGGCCGTTCTTGCGAGACAGCGATATGATGTTGTCTCTATGGAAGCGCACGTCAAAGTGGAGTACCACGTCTCGGGGCTCCTCGCCCTCTTGCGCGCACAGGTTCACTGACATTCTGAAAACAGATAAACTATACTTATCCTTTTCTTAGTATGATCTCTCTGTCTATGATTGCAATAAGACAGTCCTTTGACAAACTATAGAAAAAATTAGTTGTAAAAGACATAATGTCTAAGAAAAACCGGCCAAGTGCGAGTCGGCCTCGCGCATGAAGGTTTCCGTACCATTACGCAAAAAAACAAATTGGCGTTTGCGTCCGCACGGTCCGATTCGATCGGAGAATTTAATCAGCTTGGCTGTAAAAAGTAGATGTCTGACAATAAAATTGCCACAAAGCATAAATGGCGCCGTATGACGCCATCTAGTTCAGCTGTCAAACTCTAGTGCCTTATTTCCTCTAAGACTTTACACCTGTTTTAATATGAAAATATTGTATATAGTCCTAAGGATGTGTACGTAAGGATCATAAGATTCATTAGGATGTGTTGCGATATACTGGCCCCATAGACGTTTCTGTGACTGGCCCATTTCAACCGTCAGCCTGTCACTATCTTATTTGGTGCTGATTCTATATACATAGGAATAAATGATCAACTTACTTTCTAGCATTTTTCTTGATTTTACCGCCAATTTCTATTCTATCGCCAATCTTGAGATCCGCAGGTATGTTTGCCGTGAAAACTGGCATTTTTCTTACGAGATATTTTACAATATGTGTAACCTAACAATACACCTAACACAATTTACAACAACAGTCTAACTACACTTTAACAATAAATGCCCTAGCTTTTCCAAGTTAGGGCTGGTAGTCTTTCTGTCGCATTTTGAACTGGAAATTTTTAAGCATAGCAGCCAATATTTAAACGCTTGTACAATTTTCGTTTCTGATTATCTGATCCAAATATATCAATGTTCTGTCACCTGCCAGACTGACAATAGCGCTGGCTAAAATAATTTCTACTGTTATTAAATTAAGCAAAACCTTTTGCGTGGCTAAATTGCTAAACTTTTTGCAAAATAATTGATGAAAATTTGTGTCTTTACATGGCAACACTAGTTGTCAGTTTGACAGTGACAGTTCTCCGCTTATCGGGAGAGGGGTGACCGCATCTTATCATACATAACCTATTTGTACAATCTTTTAGTGTTTTTATCAGTTCGCAAACTTTATTCGCCGTTTAATCGGTCAAAACAAATAGTTCGAAGAACACTCTTCACGTCAAAGGTAAATTTGCCACGTATTGGATAGTTTATATTAAAGAAAAATAGATCGCAAACTGTTGCATCGTATTTCACTTTTATGTCGACATAAACTCTTTATTTTTTTAACCTTGGCGTATTGTTTTGAATGTCGCTAACTGCAGATATGTTAACCGGCTAATAACAGAGCTAATTAATGATAACAAAGGTTACATTGTATTTAGGAATACGTGGAACAACCGAGTTATGAAGTGATAGTTGTGCATTTAAAAGTAAGCTTTTAATAAGAATACACTATTTTACCTTATTTAATAACGTTTATTATTTTCTTACATTTTAACTACAGTTATTTGAAGTTGTATTAAACTTTTAAACACATTTTTCAAAATAAATTTTATTATTACATTAGGTTTACTATGAGTCTATGACACATATTAATTGTTAGTTTAGTTACATTCTGTTACATCATCCATCTTTTTTTAAACTGTGGTATTAACTGTGTTTTAACATAATAATATAAAGGCTAGCCTTAGATTAACTTACATAATAATGTTGTTTTTATTTTCTTTGATAAAAACAATTCAATAAAAACATACATAGGCTTAACTAGCATTAACATCTAGCAGGCAATGTATATCTTATTGATAAACCATTTACACTATCATCCATCATCATTATCATCAACATCATCTTTCTGTAATAAATCTAATTTACAGTTTCAAGATGGTAGTATCTGAAGACCCTAAGCCTGTAGCGGAGGGAGATGCGGCCAGCAAGAAAGCTGCCAAGAAGGCTGCCAAGGCTGCTGAGAAACAACAAAAAAAGGCTGAATATAAGGTATATATATATAACTTTCCGTGTAAGCTTGTAACACCTCCGGCTGTTAGTACCTACGTACCTTACACAGTAGATTAAAGAAGAATGTTGAGTGCTACCACTCGCCAACAAACTGTCATGCAGTTTGGCAAAAAATATGTGTAATGAAAAAAAAACTTATAACATATGTAATAATAGACAAAAACTTTGCATCACACTCTTTTCTAGATTTTTTTAAATTGAGAAGTACTATTAGTTGGTTTTTTTAGCATTAGAAAAAAGGTAAACAATCCTGATGTGTCTTTTAATTGAAAAACACGTTTTAAAAATAATTAACAATTATGAATTTAATATGATCATTTATATTCTTCTGTTTTCATAAGTAATACATAGTAACTGATTTTTAAAAAGTGTTTTTCATTTAAAACACACATCCAGATCGCTTACCTTCTTCCTAATGCTAAAAAAAATGAACTATAGACTAGAAAATTTCTATACTCCACAAATAATATCAGACCAAAACTAATTTCTACATTAACCTAAATTTCCTTATTATAGGCAGCTTCCGGCCAGCCTCAAGCGGAGTTCCAGGAAGCCGACTTCTCTGAAGGCCGGTACGGAGTGCTGAAGCTCATCCAATCTACAGGAGAGCACCGGGACAGGGTCTACACTGATGTCAAGGATCTGAACGTCAAGCTGGACGGGAAGAGTGTGTGGGTCAGAGGTGAGGAGACAGAACTTTGTAAATATTCTTATTTTATTTTATTTATTTATTATTTTTATATGAAGGGGTGGAGGTTCGATGTACCAATGTCATTCTAACTTCGCACCTTATTCTTTGTTGAGTCTTGATTTCTGATCTGGCTTTCGAAGTGAACAAATGTAGACATTAAGATTTTTATAATACCTTGAAGTATTGTGACAATTTTGAATCCTACTTATACTGTTACTGTTACTGCCGTGGCGCAGCGACCCGAAGTGAATCTTGGCCTCTGACACTAAAGAACGCCATGCTTCTCTGTCTAGCGCCGTTTCTGTCCAATCGACGGCACCGAGCTCGTTCAGATCTTATCATTAATAATATTCATAAGTCGTCCTCATGATGTTTACAGTGGGTATATATATATATATATATATGTATGTATATATGTATTTATATAAATATATTTATATATGTGTATATATTTACGTACTTATATTTATTTATTTATGTATAATATTACGCATCATGTATATATAATGTCATATATTATAGTTTAGTGTTTTTTTTCTTCTTTCCAAATTTACTGTACCAGTATTCTGAGCCTGCACCAACTAGATCTTTCGGTTTGGCCCATGGTTGACTGGTAGAGAATGCCTTCTGGCGTTAAGTCCGCCATTTGTACTCTTCATTTATTGTGCAATAAAGTTTAAATAAATAAATAAATAAATATTTTTCTTATGTCTTCTTTTCCATATGTAATATGTTGTCGCGTTAAATAAATGTAATTCGCCATTAACTGGCCACTTTTAGTAACTGGTCGCCCTAAACTAAAAATGAATTCTATTCACTTATAAATAGAATTCATTTTAGTACAAAGTTTCAATAACTTGCCAGCTTTCAATAACTGGCCACCTTACGGCTCGGCCACGACATCGAGCGACTTACGACGGCGGACGACGGTGCGATAGGTTGGAGCGTGACACAGCGATCGGACCTTTCGCTCCAACCTATGGTTATCGCTCCCGCCGTCGCAAGTCGCTTGATGTCGTGGCGCTTGTATAACGCTTGGTTCTTGGTTCTTGGTTGGTTGGCTGGCTTGGTTTTTGGTTCTTGGTTGGTTGGTTGGCTTGGTTCTTGGTTTGAATAGAATTTATTTTTAGTTTAGGGCCTCCCCACATCTAGCGTCTTTCGAGCGTCGGCGTCTGTCGGCGTCTGTTCAGCGCTATGGAAAATGACGTCGGCGCGCAGTTGCATCGACGCTGCGTCGACGTTGCGTCGACGTCGGCCATAGAATTGTAGACGCCGACGCTCGAAAGACGCCAGACGTGGGGGGGGCCTTAGGGCGGCCAGTTACTAAAAGTGGCCAGTTACTGGCAAATTACCATATTTTCTTTCCTACTTTCTATCTAAATTGAAACAACATTTCAGCCCGTCTGCAAACCTCCCGAGCGAAAGGCAAGCAGTGCTTCGCTGTATTACGTCAAAACTCTAGCACCGTACAGTTACTCGTCAGCGTCAGTGAAGAGAAGAAAGTGAGCAAGCAACTGGTCAAGTTCACTGGCAAGTAAGTAATCTAACTGCCTTTCTCAGTCTGCCTTTATTATTAATAATTATTTACCAGTCGTTTCTCGGTGAAGGAAAACATCGTGAGGAAACCGGACTAATCCCAATAAGGCCAAGTTTCCGCTCTGGGTTGGAAGGTCAGATAGCAGTCGCTTTCGAAAACGCTAGTTTTAGTAAGCCCTAGCTTACGCCAATTCTTGGAATTCAGTTGCCAAGCGCACCCTAACCTCCAATGAGCCGTGGAAAAAATGCAACGCGAGGAAGATGAAAATTTCTCAATAATTCTTGTTTTTCAGCATAACAAAGGAATCCATTGTGGACGTATTCGCGACGGTAGCGAAGACCGCAGCCCCGGTGGAGGCGTGCAGCGTGCGCGACGTGGAGCTGGCAGGTGTCGAGGTGTGGACGGTGTCGGCGGCGCGCGCGCAGCTGCCGCTGCAGGTCGAGGACGCGGCCAGGCCGGAGACGGATGTGAGTTGCAGTCCCTTGCTAGTCACAGGTTGTATCCAATGGGGTGTGCAACTGTCACAGGTTTGCATAGATGGCGCCATCATAGCTTGCCCCTTTTTCGATGAGATTTGGCTTAAAGGGCTGGCATCCAGGGTATTAAAAAAACAATAATTTGACACAATTCTAGGGATTGACAGGGCACGCTATGATGGCGCCATCTGCTTTGAAACTTTCACCGGCCAACCCCATTGGAATAGGGTATTTGACTGTATTTAAAAATAAATTATGTCACACCATGCATGAAATAAAGCGCCAGATAATTATTAGAAAAACATAGATAGCAGTTATTTTTAAGCACAAGTTCTATTTAATAAATCGGATACAAATAACGCCTCGGCTAGTCTGTGGCCATGAGTAAGCCCATTCATAATAAAAAAAAAAATAAGGAGGTAAGTTGACCGTGACGTCATTATGTAATGTATCATATAAATTCCATATTAGTTAATGGTTTTGACAGTTCTAAAAAAGTAACTGATTTGACTAGTAGGAAAATACCCTATTATCTGGACGATAGTATAGAATAGATTGTTTGCATAAATATTTATATTAATGTCTCATTTCAGGACCCGGAAGCGCTGAAAATCCGCGTAAACCAGGACACGCGACTAGACAACAGGGTGCTAGACCTCCGCACGCCGGCTAACCAGGCCATCTTCAGGATCGAGGCTGGGGTCTGCAGGCTGTTCCGCGACATTCTCACCAGCCGAGGTTAGGAGCCCACTACAATAGGTTGGAGGATGCTTTTAGGGGTCTCTATTGTTTCCCAAGGACCGCGGCTGGCAACAGGGTGCTAGACCTCCGCACGCCGGCCAACCAGGCCATCTTCAGGATCGAGGCTGGGGTCTGCAGGCTGTTCCGCGACATTCTCACCAGCCGAGGTTAGGAGCCCACTACAATAGGTTGATTGGATGCTAGGGGTCTCTATTGTTTCCCAAGGACCGCGGCTGGCAACAGGGTGCTAGACCTCCGCACGCCGGCCAACCAGGCCATCTTCAGGATCGAGGCTGGGGTCTGCAGGCTGTTCCGCGACATTCTCACCAGCCGAGGTTAGGAGCCCACTACAATAGGTTGGAGGATGCTTTTAGGGGTCTCTATTGTTTCCCAAGGACCGCGGCTGGTAACAGGGTGCTGGACCTCCGCACGCCCGCCAACCAGGCCATCTTCAGGATCGAGGCTGGGGTCTGCAGGCTGTTCCGCGACATTCTCACCAGCCGAGGTACGGAGCTCACTACCATAGGTTGGAGGATGCTTTTAGGGCTCTCTGTTGTTTCCCAAGGTCCGCGGCTGGCAACAGGGTGCTAGACCTCCGTACGCCGGCTAACCAGGCCATCTTCAGGATCGAGGCAGGGGTCTGCAGGCTGTTCCGCGACATTCTCACCAGCCGAGGTTAGGAGCCCACTACCATAGGTTGATTGGATGATGCTTTTTAGGGGGTCTCTACTGTTTCCATAGACTAGGAATCCTCTAGACGGAGCTTAAAGCAATTATTTCATGAAACCGATGCTGCCAAAAATACAGGGGTGCGGGGGACGAGGTGAGAGAGTCCCGCCCCGTGATACGTTCAAAGACACGGACGTCACTTAAGACACTTGACTCGTAAATGGAGTAAAACTACCGTATATATGTGGCAGAGTCTCAGCTCAGTCTGGAAGATGTCTTGTCTGTGATTGTTTTTCATAAAGTTTTAAGTCATAATGTATAATTAGTCCGCATTTTCGTTAGTCATAATTTGTTTTTCTCAGAAACGCGTCAGTTGACTTCTATAATATGGTGGCCATAAGGTTAAGCTGTGTTGCAGTTGTAAAACCCGTCATTTTATTTATTTAATCTTTATTGCACAAAAGAAAAACCTTATAGTACAAAATGCGGACTTAATGCCATAAGGCATTCTCTACCAGTCAACCTTACCTCTATCAGTCAGTTTACCTTATTTATTTTCCCAGGTTTCGTCGAGATTCACACGCCGAAGATAATCTCGGCGGCGTCGGAGGGCGGCGCCAACGTGTTCACCGTGTCTTACTTCAAGAGTTCGGCGTATCTCGCGCAGAGCCCGCAGCTCTACAAGCAGATGGCCATTGCTGCTGACTTCGACAAGGTAACAATCAAGGAAACAGCTGAGAACCTTTATTCTCTAGTTTCCTAGGATAGCGGTGCCGTTATATAGCGGCCGTCTCCATACAAATACTACTTTACTAAACTTTACCGTACTTTTTTAGTATCTTTTGTTGTAGGGGCAACAGAAATACATCATCTGTGAAAATTTCAACTGTCTAGTATCTGTGTAGTTTCTAGTGTCTAGTATCTGCGTAGTGTCTGTATAGTAGATATATCTATACATATAGATACTATCTTTAACCTGTACTTTGCAGGTGTTTACAGTGGGCGCTGTCTTCCGCGCTGAAGACTCCAACACGCATCGGCATCTCACCGAGTTTGTGGGTCTGGACCTTGAGATGGCCTTCAAACATCACTACCACGAGGTCCTGGACACCATCGGACAGACCTTCACTGATATCTTCAGAGGTCTGCGCGACCAGTAAGTGTCTGCAAAATTTTTGATGATTACTATAGACTCCAAGACGTACCGATTTACCAGGAGATTCCATTCCTGCACGCGTTGTCCCGGCCTCTTGCCACGGCTCATGTATGTACATAACACATAAGTATAGGTATTCTACATAGAGGTACAATAATATAGAGATGACACGGGGGAGGGGCCAAACGACCGAACGAGATGCACTTATGGAAATTTCAGTAGGAGTAGCAGAGGATGCGGTATTATTGCTTGTCCTTGTCACAGTCTCACTTTTTGTTTGTTCCCCACCAAAAAAATTGTATGGTTTACGAGTATGGTGGGCAACAAATAACCCGACCGAATTACGTAGATTGTTTTTGGTATGTTGTCAGGAATGTTAAAACGTGTTTTTAATATTGTCGCTTTGCGTATGTTTTGTCCCTCACGGAGGCACGCGTATAGCTCATCTATGTAATACTAGGTCTATGGTATTCTATGATTATTTTAAAAAGTGTTTCTATTAGGTACGCGGCCGAGATCGCGACAGTGGGCCAGCAGTTCAAAGTGGAGCCGTTCAAGTTTCTGGACCCCCCTCTGAGGCTAGAGTTCCCGCAAGCCATCCAGATGCTGAAGGAAGCTGGTTAGTAATATTCACAGACAAGACATCCTCCAGACTGAGCATAGTCGCGCTACCCCCTCTGCCACGCATACGGTAATTTTACTCCATGTTCGAGTCGAAAGTGTCTTTGTGTGACGTCCGTGTCACATAACGGACTAATCACGGCACGGAACTTCGCTCACCCCGTCCCGCGCACCCCCGCATTTTTAGCATCATCGGTTGCATGAAATAATTGCTCTAAACTCGGTCTAGAGGATTCCTAGTCTATGGTAATATTTTACTACTACTACCACTACTACTAAGCCTTCGTTTAATTATGACTCTTTGATTGAGCTGAAAATTTGCATACAGTATATACAAAAAGAGTAGTTAGTATAGAGGGGTCCTGTCATTGTAAATTTTGTAGTCACAGTAAATTTACTGCCATCTTTCGACACACGACTATAACTCAAAATGAAAACGTATAAAATGTTCTAAAAAAGATATATATGAATATATATATATGAATTAATTATTTTATTATTTTTATATCATTTTATATCATTAATTCACTGATATCTATGTGTTAAAATTGTTAAATATGAAACGGTGTCGTCACGCCGTCTACCCGAGAATAGGCTAAAGGTGTGTGCGGCATCTATTCGAGAATGACTTTTTCTTGATTTCTGAGGCACGTTTTTCCTTAGACTTTATTCGTCTTATACGAAGTTACATATGTCTTTGGTATATGTAATGCAATATTATGGTACCATCGAGGTGATCTAATGATGGAGATACGAGGTGGCCATAAAAAATTCTGTGATAAAACAACGCATTTAGGTTTAATTGTGATTGTGGTTTATAGAATTGTCTCGATGACTTTTAGTTGTCTGTGGAAAAAAAGTACAGTCAGCGATAAAAGCTGGTACTTGTAAGCAGAAATGTATTGGTCCTCACGTAATTAATGGACAGGAGTGTCCAGCGGTGAATGTTTGGATATCAGGGTCGATCAACTATTTCTTGTTGTTATTCTGTCCCATCAGCCAGGAGACAACAGTAGCATAGTTTCTTAGAAGAGCTGCTGTACCATGTTCTACAAACGTGTTTAGTAGATGTCCTATTATGGAAAGGCCTTATAACTACCAAATAATTGAAGTTTGGTTCATTTAAATACGACATAACCAGTATTTTAAGAGTGACCCATGAGGCCGTAACCATGGGGCCTACTAGTGACAAGAAAAAGTTGATTTACCCATTAATATATTTTTGACAAACGAGCAAGCTGAAAACAGGGCGCTTTGGCGCTCTTTAGGGGAGGGCTATGTCCAGCAGTGGACTAATATAGCCTGATGATGATGATGATATTTTTGACAGGCGTGACAGTGGGCGAGGAAGACGACCTGTCGACCCCGGATGAGAAGCTGCTGGGGCGGCTGGTGCGCGCCAAGTACGACACCGACTTCTACATCCTGGACAAGTACCCCCTCGCCGTGAGACCCTTCTACACCATGCCGGACCCTAGCGACCCGGTACGTGGGTATAGACATGTTGTGACAGGCGTAACAGTAGAGGAGGACCTGTCGACCCCCGACGAGAAGCTGCTGGGGCGGCTGGTGCGCGCCAAGTACGACACCGACTTCTACATCCTGGACAAGTACCCCCTCGCCGTGAGACCCTTCTACACCATGCCGGACCCTAGCGACCCGGTACGTGGGTATAGACATGTTGTGACAGGCGTAACAGTAGAGGAGGACCTGTCGACCCCCGACGAGAAGCTGCTGGGGCGGCTGGTGCGCGCCAAGTACGACACCGACTTCTACATCCTGGACAAGTACCCCCCTCGCCGTGAGACCCTTCTACACCATGCCGGACCCTAGCGACCCGGTACGTGGGTATAGACATGTTGTGACAGGCGTGACAGTAGAGGACGACCTGTCGACCCCCGACGAGAAGCTGCTGGGGCGGCTGGTGCGCGCCAAGTACGACACCGACTTCTACATCCTGGACAAGTACCCCCTCGCCGTGAGACCCTTCTACACCATGCCGGACCCTAGCGACCCGGTACGTTGGGTGTAGACATGTTGTGACAGGCGTGACAGTAGAGGACGACCTGTCGACCCCCGACGAGAAGCTGCTGGGGCGGCTGGTGCGCGCCAAGTACGACACCGACTTCTACATCCTGGACAAGTACCCCCTCGCCGTGAGACCCTTCTACACCATGCCGGACCCTAGCGACCCGGTACGTTGGGTGTAGACATGTTGTGACAGGCGTGACAGTAGAGGACGACCTGTCGACCCCCGACGAGAAGCTGCTGGGGCGGCTGGTGCGCGCCAAGTACGACACCGACTTCTACATCCTGGACAAGTACCCCCTCGCCGTGAGACCCTTCTACACCATGCCGGACCCTAGCGACCCGGTACGTTGGGTATAGACATGTTGTGACAGGCGTGACAGTAGAGGACGACCTGTCGACCCCCGACGAGAAGCTGCTGGGGCGGCTGGTGCGCGCCAAGTACGACACCGACTTCTACATCCTGGACAAGTACCCCCCTCGCCGTGAGACCCTTCTACACCATGCCGGACCCTAGCGACCCGGTACGTGGGTATAGACATGTTGTGACAGGCGTGACAGTAGAGGACGACCTGTCGACCCCCGACGAGAAGCTGCTGGGGCGGCTGGTGCGCGCCAAGTACGACACCGACTTCTACATCCTGGACAAGTACCCCCTCGCCGTGAGACCCTTCTACACCATGCCGGACCCTAGCGACCCGGTACGTGGGTATAGACATGTTGTGACAGGCGTGACAGTAGAGGACGACCTGTCGACCCCCGACGAGAAGCTGCTGGGGCGGCTGGTGCGCGCCAAGTACGACACCGACTTCTACATCCTGGACAAGTACCCCCTCGCCGTGAGACCCTTCTACACCATGCCGGACCCTAGCGACCCGGTACGTGGGTATAGACATGTTGTGACAGGCGTGACAGTAGAGGACGACCTGTCGACCCCCGACGAGAAGCTGCTGGGCCGGCTGGTGCGCGCCAAGTACGACACCGACTTCTACATCCTGGACAAGTACCCCCTCGCCGTGAGACCCTTCTACACCATGCCGGACCCTAGCGACCCGGTACGTGGGTATAGACATGTTGTGACAGGCGTGACAGTAGAGGACGACCTGTCGACCCCCGACGAGAAGCTGCTGGGCCGGCTGGTGCGCGCCAAGTACGACACCGACTTCTACATCCTGGACAAGTACCCCCTCGCCGTGAGACCCTTCTACACCATGCCGGACCCTAGCGACCCGGTACGTGGGTATAGACATGTTGTGACAGGCGTGACAGTAGAGGACGACCTGTCGACCCCCGACGAGAAGCTGCTGGGCCGGCTGGTGCGCGCCAAGTACGACACCGACTTCTACATCCTGGACAAGTACCCCCTCGCCGTGAGACCCTTCTACACCATGCCGGACCCTAGCGACCCGGTACGTGGGTATAGACATGTTGTGACAGGCGTGACAGTAGAGGACGACCTGTCGACCCCCGACGAGAAGCTGCTGGGGCGGCTGGTGCGCGCCAAGTACGACACCGACTTCTACATCCTGGACAAGTACCCCCTCGCCGTGAGACCCTTCTACACCATGCCGGACCCTAGCGACCCGGTACGTGGGTATAGACATGTTGTGACAGGCGTGACAGTAGAGGACGACCTGTCCACCCCCGACGAGAAGCTGCTGGGGCGGCTGGTGCGCGCCAAGTACGACACCGACTTCTACATCCTGGACAAGTACCCCCTCGCCGTGAGACCCTTCTACACCATGCCGGACCCTAGCGACCCGGTACGTCACGCATCTTCTTCCTGCCCTTATACCGATCGGCACAACATGTTTTTCTCTTTCACTCTCCTCTATCTTTCGCCACCTCGGCACTCCTTTCTTTCTCATATCCTCTTTCACACAACACATCAATCGTTTTGAGGGTTTCGTACCCAAAGGGTAAAACGGGACCCTATTACTAAGACTCCGCTGTCCGTCTGTCTGTCACCAGGTCTCATGAAAAATTTCACAGATGATGTATTTCTGTTGCCGCTATAACAACAAATACTAAAAAGTACGGAACCCTCGGTGGGCGTGTCCGACTCGCACTTGTCCGGTTTCAAAAAATCCAAAACTACGTCCAAAGCAAAAGGAAGATGCTCTCCGTCCATCGACATTCATCCCTATTACACAAAACCTCGCTGGCAACAGGAATGCACTTATTTTTTAGCTACCCTATATGTTTAACCGATATTCGCAGATGACAAAAAATTACAGTCGGGATAAATTTTACAAACGGTTTCTTGTTATTTACAGAAATCATCGAACTCATACGACATGTTTATGCGTGGTGAGGAGATCCTGAGCGGAGCTCAGCGGATACACGACCCCGAGTTCCTCACTGAGAGGGCCAAACATCACGGGATAGGTACGTTTTTTTTCCAAACGTTTTAATTTTGACGACCGGTCTGGCCTACTATGATGCCGATGGTTCCGGGTTCGAATCCTGGTAAGGGCATTTATTTGTATGATGATACATATATTTGTTCCTGAGTCATGGTTGTTTTCTACGTATTTAAGTATTTATATATTATATATATCGTTGTCTGAGCACCCACAACACAAGCTTTCTTGAGCTTACCGTGGGACTTAGTCATTTTTTATTTATTTATTTAGAAAACAAACAGCCTTTTACAAATAAATCTTCCAAAAATTATTTAAAAATAGGCCTAAAGTTTCATATGTTACTAGGTTGACTATTACAATAAAGGTAGTAGGTTACTATAAATTACCCGAAGGTATAGTTGTGAATACTACACGCAAATAAAGTAAGAAAACAATGCAAAATATAACTAGAAACAATTTTTCAATTACTAGAAAACAAAATTAGCCGAACTTTGTTCTTGAAAACGGACAAACTATGAACAAAATTGTCTATATCATTAAGCGATTCATTATACATACATACATACAATTTATGTAAAAATGTCCTATAATATTTATTTATTTATTTAATACATTGAATTTTTGGTATACCTACTAGACATGTGTCGTTCACGAGTGAATGATTTAAATGAACTGTATCATTTGACTGAACTCACTCACTCTTCAACTCAGTACAGTTTTAACTCGCTCAGTCGCTCATCTATCTCAGTGTTCCTTGCGTGCTCTTTTCCACTCATATGAGTGAGACGATTCGAATAGGTTTCGGAGCTAATCGGAAGAACTCGGAGGGTGTCGGGAAAACATGGCGGGATCGTATCGCGTGATTCGCCATCTTGGTCGCACTTATGACGGTGTGTATCGTCTCACTCACTTGTTAGAATATTATTATCCTATGTACAAATTGTATTACGTATGAAACTGACCTGTTTCTCTTTGAAGTCCAATGTTGATAATATATTGCACTATTTAAACACTTAAACACAACTTCACGTGAAGTTTACACAATTGGTGATTTATGTGGGTACGATACGAAACCACGGTAGATAAGAGAAACAGGGGTAGTGGTAACTTTAATAATAATATAGTAGTTAAACTACTACTAAGATTTGTACATTACTTTTAAGTGATTTATTATGTATTTATATTACTGATTAGTAATTATGTATAACGGAATTTAATGAAAAGATGTTATAATCATTTTGTGTTGGATATTTTGATAAATAGACGAGGTACATGAGAAACCACGATTGTGACGTCATTTGTGGAATGACAAGTGGCATAATTAACCAGGTGCAAGTGGTTGGCTAGCGATGGGCATAAAAGGGCCCGACCAAATTCATTTGGGTCAGTCTGCTTTGAGCATCAGCACTGAGTTAATCGTCGCCAAAGGAATATTCAAAGTTAAGTAAATACTATGTTGATAATTAATAATATGTATTATAATAATTAAGTATTTACTTGATTAATTAGATGGATTAATTAATTCAATCATCTCTTAGTGAATAATTACTCTTAGTAATTATATTTATTAGTTGTTGATAATAAGGTGAATAAATAGGATGATTGACTTTAATAAACAGTTTTATTTTCAACACATGTAGTGTTTATTATTTTATTTATGATACCTATAACCCCAATAACAACCAGTGATTGTTTTAGCAGTTGTATATACTTTGAACCAAGGTAAATAAATAAATAACGACAAGTTATGCCTAAATTATACGCCAAACATAGTGTTATTAGGCAGTAATGGGAATAGAAGTAATATTGATTATCCATTTTGAGTTTTATATTTAAATTTGCTTATTTACATGGAAGTGGGGTTTCTCCTTATTTACTTAGACAGCTATTGTAATTCGCTTTTCTCACATCAGAAGTGGGATGTTACACACATTCTATGCCTACAAAACTAATGTTTCAGGAGCAGTACGAGTATAAGGACTGATTATGCTAGTCAAAAGCCGGACGCTACCCAACTCTAAGAACTGTATGCTGCGCTATACTGGACACAAGGACACTGCTGGTATCTCACTTTCAGTGAAAACCCCAGGTGAAACAAGATATTTGGTATACTAAGCATGACGCTTTTTTATGAAGAACAGCAGCAAACAGTTTAAAGGAAATCGCGAAACAGAAACTGCCGCACCTGTGAGACGCTGCGGAGTGGCGCCTTTCTGGAAGGATGACTGATGAATTACCTATGTTGTTTCTGGTATGTTAAAATTTGGTTTAACTTAAAAGTAGGACTGTTTATGTGAAATACCTTAAACATCGTCAACATCAGTATTATTACCTTCACCGCGAAACTACCTACGAATAATTACTGATTTGGATAAACGTAAACATCTGCTCTTTTTATAACCGGTCGTATGTAACCAGCCATAATGAGACTTAAATAAATATATTCTATTTAAAACGACGATTTGGTTAATGATTGAATAGAAGAATAATAAAAAAAAGGGTTATTTGTGAAAACGTTGAAATAACGTTATTTATAGCCCGGATAATTATTTTTCGAAATCAGTTAGCTACAACTCTAATCTTTTTTTATTAGAAGAGTTTGAGGTCTCCATTAAAGACTACGTTTGAATTTAGCTAAGCGGTTAAATATAATGGGCATTTGAATTGTAACTTACCGCGTGTCATAAGTTAGGTATTTCAAGTCACGTTCAGCTGCCGGTTTAGTTACGAATTTGATACTTTATTTAAGTGTCACGGTTTTGATATTGATCGTCGGTTTTGTGACTTTTCTTAACCGACCGTTAACGGTATACGGGAAAGTGAAAATGCCCTTGTACGTTCTTCGTATTTGAATAGTCACATTATTTCTTATTTTTGTTACGATTGACACGATAATGAATATTTATATAATATCTGTTAGGTACTTAATATTTATATAATGCCAGTTATTTAGGTTAATTTTTTTTTAATAGTCTGATATCGAAGTCACATATCTTAAGGATAGCTTTAACTCACCGATTAGAATCTTAACAAGACACTGTTTAAATAGGTAAGAACAGTAAATAAAAAATAATAATAATATTCAATTGTCAGGTCGTTGTAAAGTACTGTATAGGATAAAGTCAGCATGCTTTTTAGTCTTCATTTACAAGCTCCTCGTAAGCTTATCGATATACAACAGTCTGTAGTCGTGATACTTGCATAAATAGTAATAACGGTTATTTACAATTTTGTACATACCGTCGTAAGATAGGAGACTTACTGCGAGTTCCGTGTACAGATAGTAATACGTGTTTTAAAATTTTGACATAAAAGCGTTTTTGATAGTATGCTTCCAGTTAGCTTAATAAATTTACTGATTGATTGAATATTAAATGACTACTAAAAATAAGAGATACCTCAGTGACAACTTTAGACAATTACGTCGTACAAAAAGTAGACTAGTCAGTTGTTCTTGTGGTTATCAGAGGTAATAAAATTGAAGTCCCGTATTACCAAATAATGTTTTGAAACCGTGAAAGTTGAAAGGTAGTGTTTTGCACATGAAAATTATTCAGTAAATAAAAAGGACATATTCTCTTGGTAATAAAATTACTTTATTTAAAAAAAAAGGAAAATACACAACATAGAGTAGGTACGATCGATTAATGAGTATAAGATAAACGTATTCCTTTAGGAAAATTCGTCTAGCTGACTTGCAAGGAACATAATTATACAATATTTTAAACCGTTATATGTATATGTACCACCATTCACATGGTCAGGTGGTAATTAATTGTACTAGGCAATTTTGTACCTATGACCTTCTGTAGGGCTAATACGGTCGGCTCTTTGTCATTTGCCACCATGCCTGTCACGTTCTAACAAAAATGTAAGTGCTAGAGTGACTCATGGAATGGCGGGTGATAAAATGCGACCATAATACCGCTGTCCTAGAGAATGACTTTTGTATGAAAAGTACGCCTTTGTACGATAAGTTCTTTTGCACAATTAAGATTCAACTAGGAGAATATCGCGTTATCTGCTAAATAGGTTTAATACAGTTACGATCGAAGCTCTATAAAAAAACATTTCAGGAAAAGAAGTAAGTTTCCTATTATATGTAACCGCATTTTTGCCATCGAAGCTTCAGAGATAGATCTATACATATTGAATACATTATAGAGAATTCTGACCAATGACTTTTAGAGTACCTAGTTGTTTTGTGGGATGGCCGAACGGAGTTAAAAATTATGTTAGGTTAGGTTTATATAAAATTCTTAGTAGTTGGTCCAACGTAGGAAGTTCTAATAGAATGAAAATGAAAAAAAAATGTTTATTTCTGTTAAACAATAAAGGATAAGATCTCCTTGTAGGATAAACATTACCAGTGGCAGGAGAATGGTTTTGAAACATAATTTATTGTAAATTAATTAGGGACATAGGGCTCGCAGAATGATTTTCCATTTGTCGCAATTTTGAGCGGCTACTTCCAGCTCTTTCCAGTAGAGTCCACTTGAGCCAGCCTCCTTCTCAACTGACCGCCTCCATGTTGTACAAGGCCTCCCCGACCGTCTAATGCCAGCCAGATGCCAAACTAATTTTGTATTTAACAGATACGTAAAGCTTAGTTTTATTTCCCCACTTTTAAGTTCATTATTCATTGTGGTTGTAAGCTTATAGAAGAAGAACTTAGTAACTTTTACGGAGATTGGAGGTCTTGGATTGGAAACTTTCATGTGTTGGCGTTCTCATTTGTCAAAAAAAAAGAAGAGATAACATTGCCTACCAAGTTGGAGGTCCCGGGTTCGATACCCAGTGGGTACATCTATTTGTGTGTTTATCGGAAGGATATGTTCCTTAGCCGTGAATGTTTTTTTTTTAATGTATATAAGTATGAATATTTACGTACATATGCATAAATATATTTATACATCTCTATCGTCTTCTAGTGCCCGAAACATATGCTAGTTGAGCTTGCTATGGGACTAAGAAGTTTATATACTTATGGTGATAATTTATGTATTATAAAAAAAAAGACAAAGTAAAGAGATGTATGTAAGAGATGGATGTTGGTTGGTCATATGACTGACGATGATGATGGTGATGTTATGAGCAAGTCATATATCACTTTATGGCCAATAAAAAAAAAGAGAATGATGTATGAAAGAATGCTTGATGAAGTTGAGAAATCCATGGTGAAAAAAAAAAAAAAAAAAAGAGAGAAATGCAAAAAGAAATAACTGGTGCATTTGTACACGTGTTGGCCTGAAAAAAAAAAAGAAAAAAAAAGAAAGAGAAATGCAAAAAAAAATAAATGGTGCATTTGAAGTGTTGGCCTGAAAAAAAAAAAGAGAGATGCGCAATATATATGTATATGTTTATCTTATATTTTTTTATTGGGTGCTAGTACTAGCACAAGGCAAATATAATATGATTCTTTCTATCTATGTTTTACATGAGACAGTCTCTGGCCAAACTATAGAAATGGGTATCCAAATTGTATGATCATACAATACTTAATTAACAGACCATAATGAGGTGTACTTCGGGAACGAAGTACAAGTCAGTATGGCCGTGTTAGAATATTATTATCCTATGTACAAATTGTATTACGTATGAAACTGACCTGTTTCTCTTTGAAGTCCAATGTTGATAATATATTGCACTATTTAAACACTTAAACACAACTTCACGTGAAGTTTACACAATTGGTGATTTATGTGGGTACGATACGAAACCACGGTAGATAAGAGAAACAGGGGTAGTGGTAACTTTAATAATAATATAGTAGTTAAACTACTACTAAGATTTGTACATTACTTTTAAGTGATTTATTATGTATTTATATTACTGATTAGTAATTATGTATAACGGAATTTAATGAAAAGATGTTATAATCATTTTGTGTTGGATATTTTGATAAATAGACGAGGTACATGAGAAACCACGATTGTGACGTCATTTGTGGAATGACAAGTGGCATAATTAACCAGGTGCAAGTGGTTGGCTAGCGATGGGCATAAAAGGGCCCGACCAAATTCATTTGGGTCAGTCTGCTTTGAGCATCAGCACTGAGTTAATCGTCGCCAAAGGAATATTCAAAGTTAAGTAAATACTATGTTGATAATTAATAATATGTATTATAATAATTAAGTATTTACTTGATTAATTAGATGGATTAATTAATTCAATCATCTCTTAGTGAATAATTACTCTTAGTAATTATATTTATTAGTTGTTGATAATAAGGTGAATAAATAGGATGATTGACTTTAATAAACAGTTTTATTTTCAACACATGTAGTGTTTATTATTTTATTTATGATACCTATAACCCCAATAACAACCAGTGATTGTTTTAGCAGTTGTATATACTTTGAACCAAGGTAAATAAATAAATAACGACAAGTTATGCCTAAATTATACGCCAAACATAGTGTTATTAGGCAGTAATGGGAATAGAAGTAATATTGATTATCCATTTTGAGTTTTATATTTAAATTTGCTTATTTACATGGAAGTGGGGTTTCTCCTTATTTACTTAGACAGCTATTGTAATTCGCTTTTCTCACACACTCGTAATATAGTCTACAGATCCACTGAGCGAAATGAGTGATATATGTCACCGCGAAGGAAAGATATGAATCAATATTTTCAACTCAGTGAACGGTTTTGTGTATCTCCAATACTTTAATTGCCAGGCCCAAGTGTGGCTCACTCTTCGATTTCGTCGCGTCTCGCGTCACTACAAGTACATGCGACCCACGCCAATTGTGATTGTGATGCCATCATTTCATAGAAGCTTGACGTTTAAAATAACACTTGCACAGTTTGGGCTATCAAAATAGCTGCTGACTTAGTTTGGTCTAACTTTATAATTTTTTTTCAGATATCAGCAAAATTGCGGCCTACATCGAATCGTTCAGACTCGGCTGTCCACCTCACGCAGGTAATATGCATTCATTATTAAAAAAATGTATTTTCTGCCATAAATATTATTGATTAATATTTGAGGACCATCGTCGTATAGTCTGACAAAAAAAGAGTAGAAATTAAAAAGTGACAATTCTGTAGTGTCGTCCCGTTTTCTTAGATTGATTTGAAAGGGACGACACTACAGTATTGCCACTTTTTAATTTCTCCTCTTTTTTGTCAAACTTATAGGGACCGTGCGAATAGGAGTCTGCCATCTGGTGGCCTGAATCGGAAACGAAAACTTTGACACTTCACGCCATAGCAAGTGTTGTCCTCTAAAGTGTCGTTCTATGGAACTTGCTAACTATGTAAACGAAAGTCACTAGTAAATTCATCATTCAGAGATAATTTCAATATGGCGGTTAGTTTACATAGTTAGCAAGTTCCATAGAATGACACTTTACCGTCCATGTACATTCGTTTCCTTGTACCTTCGAGCAACACCGGCTTCCGACACGTCGGAAGGGAGGGGCCCAAGCGATATCTTACCGTACAAATCTTTCTGCCATTTTCGCGGGGGGAAAGGTGCACACAGTCGCATTTCTCACACACTTACATACAAAATCCAATCTGTAATGACGACACAAATACATAGAAAATGACACACGTCAAAGACAAATCTTGCAAACCTCGATCTCTTTTTGTGTACGGACGAGTGACTAGTGTCACAACACGCACACTAACACATTTTCGTTGAAGTATGTCATTCTATTCTGAGAGATGAGAAGTCGGATTTGTCGCTCGACCGATCCGCAATTTGTACTGAGCGAGCAAAATCGATAAATCCAACAATTACTTGAGACTAAAATATAATAATTGTATTTAAATGTAATTTAACGTATGATATGTAAAAAAAAATATTACATGTGAAATGTAACACTTTCTTTTTGTAAATTTGATGTCTCCGACCTCTTTTTATAACAAAAAACCGAGCAAACAGGCATTTTTGTGCAGCAGTGATCACGCGCGCGTCTGGACTCGGTCTAGTGAAAAATCCAAGTGCAATTAGTTTTATTACCCGCGCTAGATTAGATTGACGCGCTAATCTTGTACCTCGGCAGAGGGGAAATAGTGCGAATGCCGCCTCCCTTCCGTGTTGCTCGAAGCCTTGTACACAGTAGATTCTGCCATCTTGTGGGCTAGATTGGAAGCATAAACTTGACATTTATACTTCGCGCCGATAAACTTAGCACCTGTGCTGCCCCCTACAGTTTATGCACGTTCCTATACATCTGAAAGTTATATCCATATTTTTTTAATAAAAATTATAGGACAATTTTACACAGATCGGCCTAGTCTCACAGTAAGCCCAATAAGGCTTGTGTTGTGGGTACTAGACGACGATATATATAATATACAACATATATACATACAAAACATCCATAACTCAGGAACAAATATTTATGATGAACACACGAATAAATGCCCTTACCGGGATTCGAACCCGGGACCTCCTGCTTCGAAGGCAGGGTCACTACCGACTAGGCTAGGAGGCCGTTAAATTTATATTGTTTTCGCAGGTGGCGGTATCGGCATGGAGCGAGTCGTGATGCTATACCTGGGGCTGGACAACATCCGCAAGACCTCCATGTTCCCCCGCGACCCTAAACGAGTGACGCCGTAAACTAGACCTTATACATTATTGACATATGTGACGTCCCACGGGTAAAGGTACCTTACGGCGGTTGGCGCCTACGCTATTATTAACGCCGCTCCAATATTATTGCGCCGCTATGCGATGTAAGCGCCAGCCGCCATACGGTACCTTTTGACATGGAACGTCACATATATAAGCAGACAGATGTGTATTTAATAAAACGTTTTATATTTATTTGGAGTTTTATTTAATTTTTCTCTTGTGGTGCGATAAAATTGACTTTAATAGTGAAAAGAAAGTAGAAATCTAGTATGTTTTTAAATTATTTTAGTATTTTTATATTCATATCTATTATGATAGATTCCTATTTTTTATCCATTTAGCTTATCATATAATTCATAATTTGTCACTGGTGATATTGGCATCATGCATTGAGAGCAATTTTCAAAGTTAACACGCTGCCGAAATTCTTTAACCCAATGCACCGTACAGAAAAAAAAACTAATAAAATCACTCAATAATTTTAAGCCTCCTCCACACTCGTGCGCGAATCGCGGCGCGAAGCCGCGAACGCGAGTGTGGCGTCGATTTTCGCAGACAGTGAAATCGACTCCACACTCGCGTTCGCGGCTTCGCCTGCGATTCACGCGCATAGTCTGGAGGGAGCTTTAGGCAGAGCAGGCGTGGCTCACTCCGCGATTTCGTCGCTTTGCTACAGGTAGCTACAAGTACATCCGTTCCACACCAATTTTGGTGACCATAAGCCGCGCGTGGCGCTATCGCCACCTAGCGGCCATATCTGTCCTGATCGTAACAGACGCGTTTTGTTAGAGTGAGTCTTCTGTACCTAGTACTATTTTTTATTCTGTGGTCAGAGTAAAAAGGGATGTAAATAAAACCAAAGAACTACGAATAACCATATTATAATACAATATAACTATCGTCAAGTCCTCAGATATCACACATCGCTCGGGCGAACCTTACTGACAGTACATCAATATTATTGACAATATTCCAACGTTACCCACCCTTTAAAGTGTCATTCTATAGAACTTGCTAACTATGTAAACAAACCGCCATATTGAAATTGTCAAAGAATGACGAATTTACTAGTGACTTTTGTTTACATAGTTAGCAAGTTCCATAGAATGACACTTTACACTGGAATACAAAATAATGACATCCAAATTGACAGTTTTGGCACTATATAAGTATTTGCTACACACACAGTAGTGTCATGTCAAGAAAGGTAGGTCACGTCAAAAGCACATTATTTACAACATTATAAAAATTACATTGCAAGAGACATAGGAACCAGATTTAACTATTTTATAATAAATATTGACAATAATACTGATGGTCTCAGCACCATCGACACACAACATGATTGCAAACTTAAATCACTTAAAATTAAACATTAAATAACTATTCGCTTATTTAAATTAAAAGTTAAAATTACAATAAAATTCAAAGAAAAATGCTTTTTTTTTTTGAGAAATTGGAATTTCCTTTTCTTTTGTAGGAACCAGTTAAATTTCACAGATTTTGTATCTACAACGACCAACACAACATGTTTAAACACTTTAAACGTTCATACTTATATGTAAATCAATTTTTTCTGCAGTTTCAATTTTAAAATTACTCAATAAATAATACTGGTAATTAGAAAAAAGCTGTATCGTCATATTCATATTTATCTCTATTCGCGTATTTAAGTTAAAACTTACCGAAACAAGTAATCATTAAGTACCATATTCACATTTAAAAAAACCCCTAAGGGAAGACGCTTAATGCTTATGACGTATATATAGCTGGTCAAGCAAATCTTGTCAGTAAAAAAAGGCGCAAAATTCAAATTTTCTATGGGACGATATCCCTTCGCGCCTACTTTTTTCAAATTTGCCGCCTTTTTCTACTGACAAGATCTGCTTGACCAAGTATATATGTATATGCGTATGACGTCATAATATTATGATCATAATAGTCATCAAAGTAAAAGCAACCAACATATTTTGAGGTAACGTATGACAAACGCCATATGTATAAAAAATCGCTGAGTTAGACCAAGAAAAGTCTGCAACGATTTTGATAGCACACGCAGTGCAAGTGTTATTCGTAAGTCATAATTTCGCAGGAGTTTGACGTTTAATATAACACTTGCACTGCGTATTTTATCAAAATCGTTGCAAACTTTTCTTGGTCTAACTCTATCACATTTGGATGCTTGCAAACTTTGAATGAAAGTCACAATAATATGACAACAATATGCGTACATACAAGCCGAACAAAAACCAGCAGAAAATGCAAACATGTTGAAAATTGTTACTTTTTAATATGTTTGACAGTTACTTTAAGAAGACATAGGAACATTTTCTTAGCTTTAGAAACAAAGGCTTAAAATAACTAGACAAGCATAATATTTTCATAAAAGCTCCGTGATCTCTGTAAGCTCTTTTGGAAACTATAGGTTAAAGAAAAAAATATAATTTGACATATGTATGTATCTAAATCTAACATATCTGTTAAAATTACGATACTGATGACACTGTCAATACGGGTTGGTCCTATCAAACCTCAGCTTCATTCAATATTACATAGACAAATTCGAGATAAAAAATCTACCTATTTTACTTTTGTAAGAAGCGTATTGACACATCACTATTTAATACGTTGAACTTTTAAAGTACTACGTAAGTTTTAAAATTACTCACGTAGACTTATTGTAATGATTTAAACCCTCTTCCATCACCAGAATAGTATAATTTTTGAAGTGAAAACTTCTTTAGCGGCGCTGTGCACTTTTTGTGATGGGGACACAATGTTACACTCGCGATAGGTCACGTGACCGACAGATTCGACAGATTGAAAATTCGTAAGATTTGGACCTGATCGAAAAACTGTTACAATGTCATTGAGTTTTCACTTCTGCCGGCACTCCCGGAGTGCAACCCGTTTTATTTTTCCGTGTGCCGTATTTCATCAGTTTTGCACATTGTCAAGTCAGAAGCAGTTAAAGGGTTAAAAAATGGCGCCATGTTTCAACGTATTTCACAGATATGTGTCTGTATTAAGTAGTATTAAAAGTTTCACTTTCAATGTATTACGATTAATTATGTACAATGTTTCATACTAAACACATTCGATGATATAGTAAGCTAGATTGACAATAATTTCACAAATAATTCGAACAAAAAAGAATATTTTAATGACAATATTCTTCTCCATAGAAGAATTATACTTGTAAATAAATTACAGAAGTAATATTATTTTTATACTGTAATTTTAAGTATTCGAGTTGAGCGTTGTTTTCATTAAGACAACTAAGTAAATCACAATTTTATCTCATAATTGATTAGAATAATTTCTTTGTAGAAATGTAGTATGAGCATAATTTATATAGGTACATAACAACTTAAGTTTTTCTGTTTTAGATTTGCGAGGGTTTTAAGTACATAATTTGATAAGAATAGAAAATCATTCATGTACATACATTAAATTAAGCTAATACTACATTTCATTTGAAAAGATTAAGTACCCAGAGTTTAGGAACACTTTTCCTATGGTCACTTTTGTGTATCTATTTTTTGAAGGTTTTTTAACATGATTCTTTGTCACTGTTTTTTTTTACATTATGTTAAATGCAACGATCAAGACTTTAAAGACCATCTTTTTACAAAAAAAATCGAACTGATACATAAATCGTATTGCAATTTTGGTATGATTTTTGCATTTAGCATTGACAACATTATTTGATTCATAAATCTATGAATATTATGAATTTACACAAGGGAATCAATGAATATTAAGATATTCTCTTTAAAAGAGGTTACTGGTATTGATATTTTATTTAAGTCACAGACAAAATGCACTAGGTTAGTACGAGTATACAATCATGAACTAGCAATGCTGTGCAAGTAACATTGCAGGCCGAGCAGTCGAGGCGTCGTTATACATGATGAAATAATACGTAAGTCTATTTTTTATAAAGTTTTACTTAATATTAGTAGCACTTTAATAACACCTTTAGAAATACGTACAAGGTTGTGGAGTCCTTTTGGAACAGGCTTATGTAAGTCAGTCCATCGAAATTAACTAGAAACTGTTTTTATTAAAATGCGACCAAAGTTAGGCGACAATTGCCATTTATTGCTAGGTTGACAAGATAATAATATCTAAAACCTGTTTATAAAAACAGATTATAAAATCTAGATACTAAAAGATCTAAAAAATCAAATGAGTACTTAGTCATGCTTCTTTTGTACTAAAATGACAGATGAATATGACATATTGGGTCAAATATACTGTCCTGAAATATAAAAACAAGATTTAGCAGAAAAGAAATATGTATATGGAACTGTCATCTAGAGTTCTGATTTAGAAATTTAATTATCCTTATAGGATATTAAGTTAGCTGCTAGTGCTTACCCACGGATATGTTTGAAGTCACTGTCCAAAAACAGCAGAAAAAACCATATGAAACCGAACCTTATATCTACGTCACTAAGAACTGTTCACTGGATTCACATGACCGAACTTCCAACACTTAGAGCACTGTTTAGCCGAACAACGTCTTTAAGTCTTCTTCGTATAGGGCGATGACGAGCATTATGCCAATGCCAGTAGCTAGTCCCATGAGTTGGAGCAGGCATTGGCAGAGTGTGCCCTCCTTGCTGTGAGATGTGCTGAGCTCGGGCATCTGGGGATGAAAGTGTTTGAATGAGAAATAGAGTAAACTCGACTGCACGTTTAACTTGCCACTGAAAGTGGGATGGAGGCTGAAGATAGCACGTTGTAACCAAGTTTTATCTACTCGCCAGTAACACATATACTCTACTTCAGTGATTGATACACACACCATGTCAGTAGGTATTCAGAGGGCCTACCGCGAGCCACGTTCGACGTGTTGTCTCCCTATCCAACTTACGTACGAATTTACATGTGAGATAGAGAGGCAACACGTCGAACGTGATTCGCGGTAGGCCCTCTGATTGAGTGTTTGATACACTTACTATATCAATAAGTACGTCGCATGACGCCATGACGGCATGTTGTTGGCGTTTAAAGTTACAATAGGCGCTGTATTCATCCAAGTTTTTGCCAAGACATATTGTACTTTGCCTCATAAAAAAGTTTTAAGTTACGTACCATATCGACAAGGGCTATGTAAAGGAACACGCCAGCAGTCGCCGCGAACAGCCAGCGGGTCGCGTTCGGCGCGTGCCCGGCCAGCACGCCGCAGACCATCCCGCCGAGGCACAAATCTCATATAGCTTTATACTCCAGTGGTTACACTTACCATATCGACAAGGGCTATGTAAAGGAACATGCCAGCCGCCGCGGCGAACAGCCAGCGTGTCGCGTTGGGCGCGTGCCCGGCCAGCACGCCGCAGACCATCCCGCCGAGGCATAATGCTGAGGACAGCACGTTGTAGCACACCGCTCGCTTTACTGACATGCCCGCTTTTAGGAGCACTGCGAAGTCGCCTGGGAAGATATTAATTAGATTATTATATTTTATTATGAAACCATCAAAGCAACATGCCATCTTATTAAATTGTGGAGGTCAATGTGACATTGATGTAGCCATTTTATTGCTAATACAAGGAAAATTAACATGCACTTAATATCAGTAGTCGAAAAGCTCAACTTTATCTTACAAAATAATAGCTATTTGTTTTACAAGGGGGCAAAGTTGTTGTTTAACCGCTCGTGCTAATATTGATACCCGAACAAGCGAAAGATTCCAAAATTGAACCACGAGCGTATCGAGTGGTTCGAAAAATGGAATCTTGAGCGTTGCGAGGGTTTTAAAGCACGAGGGTTAAACAAAATTTGCCCCCGAGTGAAACACAAAATTTTTCACCACACCAACCCGAGGCAAATATTAAATGTAAAATATCAAACCAATTCAAATCCAAATGAATGTTATTAAATATTTATCATCCATAATCATCATTTAAAAGTCAATTCTACCAGCCAACATAAGAAAACAACTCAAAATTTGCATTTGATTACTTTGCCTCCCATGTGAATAAAATGCAACTTTGCTATCAGTTCTTGAAGTGCAAAGTAAGCCTTTCCGAGCTGGTGTGGTGAAAACGAACTTACCTAATTCGTGCGGTAATTCGTGGCACAAGACGGCAATAGCCGTAGAGAAGCCACCAGCGATGTTAGAAGCGAAAGCAGCACCTGAAAACAAGAAAATATAGTACGTAAGTCTTTACGGACAAAGGATTAACTCTTCCATAGTTTCATTTTCGCCTTAAAATCAGGGTTTTCCTTAGTTCAAAGAGTCTATTTTGAGAATACAGGCGTGGGTTTAGGATTGTATGCATATTAATGTTTACTAGACGATAGGGCGGGCCGATTTTGTATGGAAGATAATAAATATTCAAAACTCATATCGTAATAGGTATCAAAAGTTGCGTAATAATGCGTAGATTACAGTTCTAGCAAAAATAACCAAAATAGGTATTATTTTTAGCCCTCTACCAGCCGACGAAGAAAAAAAAAATAGGTCAAAATTAAAAAAAAATTAAAAATATTGGATGGCTCTTATTTATTAAAATTATTATAATATAACATAAATATACCATTAACTAACCTAATTCAGTAGTATTTAGCTCTTAATTTTCACTAAAATCATATAATATAACACCCCAACAGTTCATATAAAATACAATTATCACTTTATCGCATGAAATACGAGAAGGGTCGTTAATATATACAATAAATTTTTAGTTTATATTGAATATGAAAGTAGAACTGCTTAAATATGATAAAAACAGTTTTTGGCATTTTTATTATGCATTTTTACAATTATTCCTACTTTTGTAAACTTAGGCAAAAGTTGCGTTTTATGCCAATTCAGGCATATTACGATGTGCTTTTTCTCATTGGTTTACTATAAACAGTATATATTTTTATGATCTATTTTATTTTATTGTTCACTAATGGGCCTAGAATAGGATTCACATACAAATTTGGGCGTCTGCCATATATTAAAAAGTTTTTTTCCGAAAAACGCAATTTACGAGTACTTTTTCGACTTCAGAAAAAATGTTTAGGAGTGTAATTGACGAACGTTAAAATCATGTCGGATGCTTAAGGCATTGCTTTCTTCAAACAAAAAATAAAAATGAAAAAAAATATAATGAAATTTTATTTAAAAAAATATATTTAATTTTTACACTTAATCGTTGGTAGAGGGCTCAAAGTAAATAGCTAGATTTTTTAAATTATTTTTCTCGTTATCTACATAAAATTACGCATCTTTTAGGTGGTATTACATTGCTTATTTCCAATATTTACTCAAACGGCCCACCCTACTAGACGGTCAAAGGCAGGAAAACTTGTAATCGCGTACTGAAGTGTCAATACGCAATAGATAAAGATTAATTATTTAAATAACTGTGTTTTATCCTCTACTGGCGTGTTTGGAATTATTTGTGACTAAAGTTACTACTTATCGTTAGTTAGCTACATAGCGCTAGCGCTATTGTTATTGCATAAAAGATAATATTGAATGACAGAACGAAGAAAATGTATAGGTAAAACGTGTTTTTTCTAAATCACGTTAATTAAAAAAAAAAAGCACCCATATTTACAAATTTAACTACTAATCTTAAATTAAAAAGATTTTTTTTTGAGTTAAGTTAAATATCAAGGGAATAAGGTAGAAGTACTAGTGCTCGACGCTGCACTAGTATTCGACATGGGCAGTTGGGCACTTTATGTCAAAGTATAAGTTTGGAGTAAACTAGGCACATTTTACTATACAGACAGAGTTAGAGATGTGTTATTTTAAACGTCAAACTTCTATGAAATTATGACGTATAAATAACACTCGCATTGCGTGTGCTGTCAAAATTTCTGCAGACTTTCCTTGGTCTTACTCTAAAAAGTCATCAACTACTCGTAATTAGATCGAAGTCCCCTTGAGGTGAGGCCGCGATGCACTGTCACGGAATGTGAATGACTGACCTGGATAGCCACGGGCCTTGACAAGGCCAATGTCATGGCGTCGGCCGCATAACCAATGATTGACGGTAAATGTCGCCAAAGGGTTTTGACTACAATAGTTCGTTTTTTAGGGTTCCGTACCCAAAGGGTAAAACGGGACCCTATTACTAAGACTCTGCTGTCCGTCCGTCCGTCCGTCCGTCTGTCACCAGGCTGTATCTCACGAACCGTGATAGCTAGACAGTTGAAATTTTCACAGATGATGTATTTCTATTGCCGCTATAACAACAAATACTAAAAACATTAATCAAATAAAAATTTAAGTGGGGCTCCCATACAACAAACGTGATTTTTGACCGAAGTTAAGCAACGTCGGGCGGGGTCAGTAGGTACTTGGATGAGTGACCGGTTTTTTTTTTATCTTTTTTTGCATTATGGTACGGAACCCTTCGTGCGCGAGTCCGACTCGCACTTGCCCGGTTTTTTTTAATTTAGCATTAGAAAGAACTCCAGTTTTTATCAGGCTCTTTAATTGTTAATAATTATTGAATTATCTAATGTAACATGGTCAATACATATTTTACTTCAAATTGTTACCGCTAAAAGTGCCGGATTTGGAACCACAAGCTTACTTCTGCGAAGTTCATACTAATGAAAAAAAAACGAACTATAGTCAAATGTGTTTCTTTTTTCCAACCGTCGAAACGATTGAATAATTTTACGGTTTAGACTCACTTGTTTTTAGTCACTCGCGCGACATGTTTCGGAGAGCCTAGGTCTCCTTTCTCAAGCACTAACAGTGCGAGCAGCGTTCACGACGGCCGCGCACTGACCTAGGGTCTCCGAAACATGTCGCGCGAGAATACATGCGTATTATGTATTTAAAAATTAAACATTTATATGTAATTTTATATAATAAATAAAATCCGGTAAAAACATATTTATTTCTTCAATTATTATTTTTAAATCAAGTCCAACCAAAAGATTTCTACTTGTAGGAACTGTAATAGAGACCATCATTTTTCAACACGAGAGGTATAACAGTATTTTACTTTGATCCTAATAATCCAGTAACTTTGTCGAATTTTGTAACCTGGCTCTTTTGCGTCAAATCCGGTAGTTCTGATTTTTTGCAGACTTGTTTATGTTTATGATGTTGGCCCAATGAATAATCCAAGTTTGTGACTTCGAGCGCCGAACGCAACTTTGTCAAAAATCGAATAAACCGCAATTTTTTTTAGATTTGGGCGATTATAACCCTAAAGTACTAGTTTTTGGTAGTAACTTCCTAGGGCGTTTTTAAAGTGGACTAAATTTGCTACAATAGTCTGCAAAAAATCAGAACTACCGGATTTGACGCAAACGCAAAATGTATAATTTTACTGTATTATAACGGGATCGAAGGACGAAAATTAAATACCCATGGGAAATTATTTTCCCCTTAGGTAAAAGGTATTTCAAAAGCGTTGTTGGCTGACGCCCTGAGAGCATCGAGGCACCGCCTGGTCTAATATGAGTTGCGTCCTCGCGCGCGAGTCCATACTTGAAATCGCGCTGGATGTATGGAGTCGCGCGCGAGGACGCAACTCATGCTAGCTGGTCTGTTTGTGTTGTGACCTAGTGGTAAACATTTCTTGTTTACAAATAATAACATATAAACCTAGATTACTAATTGAATTAGGTGAAAAGATAATTATCGCATAGATTAAATAACATATTTTTTAAGGAAATTGCCAATTATCAGTCATTATAAGATTAAAACTAATTGCTATTATACCCTGTCCGGGTTCATGTTGACATATGTGTACCTTGTGTACTTATAATGTTGTACATGACTGCAATGATTAAATGATTAAATTATATCAAGATAAACGAACACGAATCATATAAATGGACGGAAAAAAATTGGATCATCATAACAGTTCGTGAAACCAAATAACGATGTATTTAATTGCATTAGTTTTCGGACTCCTGGGGTTATCCAGGGGTCTTCCATTCGAAAATTCTCAGAACACTCAAGAGTTCTATCAAAATTCAAGAATATTTGGTGATATGGAATTTGAATCTATGGGTCTTCAAGTGGATAAATTGTACGACCCTCAAGATTTTTATCAAGGACCACGCATGATTAGAAGCATGGGAGATTCTTACATTTCTCAAGACGCTCAAGGACGGATGGATATTCCTAAATCAATGGGGTTTGTTGAAGAATCTCATAATCCTCAAGAATTTTACCAAGGTTCCCGAATAGTTGGCGGTGAGGATGCTTCTGAGAGTGACGCTCAACATATGGTTGGTCTAGTTGTCGGGACATATTTAAAAGTCTTCTTGTGTGGAGGTACCCTGATATCACATAAAACTGTAGTCACCGCCGCCCATTGTATAGATGAAGTAGTATGGTTTGGGCAGCTCAAAAATACACTCGAGGGTCAGATAGGGAGTGTTTATATAAGCAAAGGCTATACGGCGATAAAGTTCTCCGGATTCGAGAATCATCCTAATTGGGATCGCGTTGAAATAAAGAATGACATTGGAGTTTTAAAAATGGCGGAGCCGCTTAATGATTCACTAGCTAAAATAATTAAGTTGGACTTTAAATGGATTGGCGGTGGAGAGAAAGTTACTGTTGCCGGTTGGGGATTGTTGGAATATCCGGGGGCGATCCCGGACCGTTTGCAACGAATTGATGTAGACACAATGAGTCCTAAAGAGTGTGAGGAGGGTGTTGAAGAAGCTAATCTGCAGAACAGACCTTCGCCTCCAGTAAATTCTTCTGTAGAGCTCTGTACTATGCACAAGAATGGTGCAGGGCAAGGAATGTGTCACGGTGATTCTGGGAGTGCAGTGATGTCAATTCCTGAGCTTGGTGAAGATACAGAAATCTCGATAGTGGGGATAGTTTCATGGGGATTTCCATGTGCGCTTGGCCATCCTGATATGCATACGCGTCTTAGTGCGTACGAGACTTGGCTTAGACTGCTGTTGGCGATGGATGATGTTGATATTTAGAAATAATTTGTTGTACAAATAAGCCAGAGGACTCAATGGTGATGTGGTGGAAGAGGGTCTCTATTGTTTCCCAAATAGTTTTAAGCCATAATGTATTGTTTGTCCGAATTTTCGTTAGTCATAATTGTTTTTTCTCAGAAACGCGTAACTTTTCAGGATTGCCATAAAACAAACCTAACCTAACCTATCTATAAAATAAGGGTGTGTAATGTTTAATATAATTATAAAAAAACTATCATACATTTGTTATAACGCCATTTGATATATTATTGTATGTTATAATGTAATTTTTATCATACGTTTCCTTTAATATATTGTGATTTCATCTAAATTGTCATGATATAATGCCTAATGTGATATAATTTTCAAATATTATAAAGACATGTTTTATAATAACATTTGTTATATTATATTTTTGTATAACGTAATACTTCATACAATTTTATCAAGTATAAATACATATATTGTATAACCTTTTGTGTCATATTTCATATACTGATAACGTAAAGTTTTACATACTTTTTATAACTAGTACGCAAGCCTACTGCTTTTGCTAGCTATTTTAACCTAGGGAGGTCACAGTTCTAACCTAACCTAACCAATCTTTTCACGTTTTTCGTTCTGCGGGGGCCGCAGTTCAAACCTAACCTAAACCACTTTTTTGTTAGAGTATTTTATTCTACGGAGGGTCAAAGTTCTAACCTAACCTAACCCTCCTTTTGTTAGGTAGTTATTCGTTTATACATAAATAGTCGCAGTTCCAACCTAACCTAACCCATTTATGTCATGCAACTCTTATGCCATACAAATAATTATGTGATGTCACTTGTTATAACAAATAATACACTTTAGGGTATTTAACTATTATGACAATGTATATTAGGGGAAGTGTAAATATACCTTATGATCATTATATCAATAATAACATTATGTATACCGTTAATTAGGTATTACGGTAGTATGCCATTTATTCCGTTAATCCAAATAACGATATATCAAACTATAATATATGAAAAGCAATTATAACAAATGTAATGCACCCATAAAATAACCTTACCAAAATCCTGAAAAGTTAACGGTTTCAGTTTTATGACTAACGATAATATGACAAACGTTACATTATGACTTAAAACTTTATGGGAAACAAAGGGACCCCGGTGGAAGATTCTAAAATTTTGTAAGTTGTAGTGTTCTTTGTATTATGATTATTATGAATGTTGTTTAGTGTTTTGTTGTTATTATAATAATTATTTAAATAATGATTGGTTTACATAGTTTTATCACATGATCAATAAAATAATTTCAACAGGTAGACGTGTTAAAAGAAAGTGTAAAAATTCAATAAAGTGTTCTGTCATACGTTGACTTAAATATTTTCGTTTAATGAAGTTTTTCATAACAATTATGAAATTAAAGTTAACAGCGAACAAAACGATGCTATGTATGTGTTTGGCGAAATGAAGGTGAAGAAAAGGCGATCATACAAGCCTTAAAATTTAAGGAACTCTCATGTATTATTTGAGTAACTCAGTGGACTATAGTTCGTTTTTTTAGCATTAGAAAGAACTTGCAAGAAGGTAAGCGATCTTGACATGTCTTTTAATTGAAAAACGCTTTTTAAAAACCAAAAACTATTACTTATGAAAGCAGAAGAATATAAATGATCGTATTACATTCATAATTGTTACATATTTGCCTTAACTTATTTTTAAAATGTGTTTTTCAATTAAAAGACACATCAAGATTGTTTACCTTTTTGCTAATGCTAAAAAAACGAGGTATAGTTAATAGTTAGTCATAAACTTACCTATAGCCATGCCGTCGGTGAAGTTGTGCAGTCCGTCCCCCATGATGACCATCCAGGCCACTGAAGACATGCTGGACGGAGGGGCGTGCACGTGGCCATGGGCGTGGGAGTGCCCGTGGTGGGCCCGGGAATGTTCCCTGGAATATATTATTTGTTAAGTTTTTTATATAACATACAGCTGGCGCATTGTGGATGGCTTTATTCATCTTTAACCACGTGATAAAACAACTGTCACTTTTGAGGATAGAAAGTGACGGACACCGTTTTATCACGCTGTCACGTAGACAAGAACGACATATCCGTGCTGGTAGTCAAGCAATATGTATACTTCCAAGCCCCTGTTGACACCAATAGCTCACTTAACACATTCACTGCCAAGAACACGTATGTGTGTTCAATTTGAACTGATAACGGGGCGCCCGGCACCGAAAGTGTTAAGAGAAATAGAAAACAAAGTATACTTTACAGACTCTAGCAAAGTGCAATGATAAATTGAAAGTACGTGAATACGTGATTATTGGCGTGACATTCAATTACTAAGTTTGAGACTGAAGTGTTAATTATGTAATTATTTGATTTGTGATATATTTACAAAAAAAATGTTAACTATATACATATTTACTAATTAAATTTTGATAGGAAAATAATTTATAATATTCTTCAATAATTTGTGCATATAAAAAAAATGCAATAGACTATTGAAAACTCGATATAAGGTTAACAATTATACACTTTTATACTAGTATCTTTAGGTATTTAAATAAAAGTAAACAAAATCTACCCTCAAATGGCTCCTTAAGCTAGTCGAGGGTAGATGAAAATATTACATGATCAAATAATGTAGGTTAAAGTCAGGTCGTTCAGTGATTGATCCAGGCGGTTTTGTATTTGGTTGGTTAACCAACAAATGTTATAACTACCCGAAAATATACAAATTGTTAGTTTATTTTTATTTAAATACCTAAAGATACGGACTATAACAATGCATTTTTATCACTAACCTCAATATAACAGTATAGCTGTCGCCATCCTTGAGATCCTTAGCACCATCCTCCTTATGTTTAATATTGTTCATTTCCACCACCGACGCTGGTTCCGCCTTCAGCAGCCAATCCTTCGCCGTCGGTTCCTCCTTTCCCTCAGCATTTAACGCATTTGAAGACACCACACTCACAGAGTTATTCTGCTTAGCATTAGGGCTTGGCGGGATCTGACCATCCCGCAAATGGTGATCGTCATGTGTATCTGTGTCGATTTCGTCATAGCAATAAGGGTATTCTGAATACTTGTGCTTACAAGTTTTCGTTGTAGGGTCATTCTTTTCGTCTTTCTTGAAGATTTTCATGAATGAATTTGTAGTGGAGTTAGTGATTGGGGCTTTAGAGCCGCCCGAGCAGCCTCCGACTGTTTCGTCTTTCAAAACTCGGACTCTTGAAGGAAGTTTGTCTTCCTCGAGCTTTTGACGCCTTTTCCTCCATTCGACGACAACAGTCAGCCCTTTCTCAGTGAAATAGAAGAAGACGACGCCCAACATGGCGGCGAGGCCTTTCCACATGCCGTCGTTATGTGATGATTTTGAAGTCTCCAATGAGGTATCGTGATGATCGTGCTCGTGCGGACTCATCGCATGGGGCATTAGATGTAACAGCGCATCACCGCAGAGAGTTCCAACGGCTAACGCCACTAGGAACTGAAGGAGATGGTTGTAGTATGTTTTATGCATTATAGGGATCACCGCTACTCCTAAAAGACCACATGCGCTGATGGCTGTTATACTTAGGAAGGAGTACAGCCACACGGCGAACATGTTTTTATCTGTGTCCATTTTTTCCTCTGCCTTCGTCACTGCGCTTTCGAGACTTCTCAGGTTTGTTTGTGTGTTTGTGACTTTATTATGTATGACGCAGTCTCGTTGTTCGTCCGGTTTCCCGAGTTTCTGGTAGAGGAGGACCGGACAGACGGCCCGGAGGGTGTCCTCTGTTATTAGCACGTCGTGGTCGTGAGTGGGGTCTGTATGTTGGTGGTCGTTATGGTCGTGATCGTCTGTATATAGGCCCTTGTTGACGGCTGTGATGAGATCGGAGCTGTTTAAGCACTGAAAGAAGAGAATGTAATTAACAATCTACTTAATAAAAGGTATAAGAGTCCATCTGGGTGTAAAACGGCGAAAACTGGTGTTTTTACTATGGAGAATAGGAAATTTAACGATTGGGATACATTTTACTGAAGCCTTAATCATATAGCTTTTAAGAAGTAGAAGGTTCCAATAAGCCTGCAAGGGTCCGGCAAGAAAATTAGGCTTTCATTTCTTTTATCACAGGAAAGACGCACAATCTTCTAGTCCATTTATTTTATGACGTCAACAAGAAAGATAATCTTAACTTCGACAAAAAAGATTTTGATCCATCTAAGCCAAGAGTCTTTAAAGTTATTGTCTGTGTAATCTAATATATGTAATGCTGCCTTTACAGAGAGCTAAAACAGAAAATTTTAAACAGCTTCAGGTTTTCCTACGGCTTGAAATGTGACAGAGACTATCTTCAACAATAATATCTACCTAAGGCACTTGTCCCATCAAGAGCGAGTAAGCGATTAACTATCGGCGATTTTCTCGCCCAAGAAACGAACAAAAGATTAGGATCCTGTATTAGTAAAAGAGACATATATTAATAGTTCATCGCTGGCCGTTCACACTGCGGGCGAGAACACTCGCTCTACTAGTTTGTCGCCGCGATAAGATAAAACTAGCTCAGCGGTACTCGCTCGGCGATGCTCGCTTCGTAGTTTGAACAAGTCTGCGACGTCTGCGTGTTCGGCTACGCTGCACCGCCCGAGCGAGTGGCGCGAGTAATAGCCCGTTGCACTTGAACACTCGCTTATAGCCGAGCGACAAAGACAAAACTATTGGAGCTAACACTCGCTTCTCGCCGCTCGCTCACTCGTTTCTAGTTTATCGTTCTACTCGCTTATCGCTCATCGTCGGCGGTGGGACAAGTGCCTAAAACATGAAAAAATGGATAAATATACTCACATAAACCGAATTACGTTGATTTGGACCCTCCTTCGTCTCAACCCTTCCCTGCACCAACTTAGACAGTTCCAGAACATTCAGCATATTATTGAATCCCGTCAGATTCATCGTCTCCCCTGTCCCGTACTCTTTCAAAATCTCCCCAATATACGTGTCCGAGACATCGTCGAGGTGCCTTCTCGGGCGTAGTTGCCTTATTTTCTGCAGCTTATGATTGTATCGCTCTAGGTGGTCTAGCTTTCGTTTCTCTGTCAAGTCTAAGGGTATGTTGTAGTCTATATTCGGTTCGTATGTGTGTACGTCTTTAGTTTCGACGTGGGCCCCGCATGTGTGCGCCGCGCAGAGCAGGCAGAACATGCAGACTGTGACGAGGTGATGAGACATTTTGCTTATACTAGTTAGGCTTAGCTTAGATCCATGGGGCACGGTACGCGATTTCTGTGGGCAAAGAGAGTTGTTAATTAGTTTTAGGCAATTTGATAACAGCAAGGTATGTACAGTCAGCAGCAGGAGTTGCTAAGGGGGAGAGGTGTTCAAAATGATCTTGAGCGCCTTTAATGTTAAGAGAATAAGAGCGTGTCAAGGTGATTTTGAACACCTCGGCCGCATAGCAACTGCTGCTGACTGTATAGCAAGGTAGGTAACAGTAAGGTAAGTATGTCTTACAACAGAATTAAAGAAATTAAAAATGGCGATTGTGGTTTTCAAGTGCCGTTTCGCTATCATGGGAATAGTATAATATCGACTAATGAGCAAAGGACTACTGGGTAGAGTCGGACCAAAAAAGTCTGCAGCGGATTTGATAGCCCACGCAGTGCAAGTGTTATTTATACGTCATAGTTTGACGTTTAAAATAACATTTGCGCTGCAGACTTTTCTTGGTCTGACTCTATAGACCTAAAACGTTAATCACGTTCGAAGTGCCAAAAACGTGAACGTTCGTGGAATCCATTTTTCAAACTTTCTGTCAACTGTGACATAGCTAATGTGTCATATAGCCACCAGGCGGGCGCCACTGTTGCCACACAGTTAATAGTAGAGATGCCCCGAATAGTGAATTTGGCCGAATACCGAATATTCGGCGACCGAATATTCGGCATGGCATGCGTACATTTTGAGTCACAATTATTATGAAAACTGTTCGCCACAACAAAAGCACAACATTTGCTAAAATCTATTTTTATGTTGAACAGAATTAATGAATGTAGTTAGAGTCAATCAAATCAGACCCATGATAAAAATAAAATATTTTGGAATCAACAAATGCTCAAAAACGTGCCTTCGTATTTAACCATTTTCCAAGAATATTAAATATACCTTGGTTTTGGTTATTTTTTTGTGAATTTTTTCTTTTTAGGTAGGTGCAACAGGTATTCGGTATTCGGCCGAATAGTGGGCAACATTCGGCCGAATACCGAATATTCGGCAAAGTGGCCGAATACCAAATAGTTGCCGAATATTCGTGGCACCTCTAGTTAATAGGCACCACATTAAAGATAGATTCATGATAGCTGTGTACTTATATTGACATGTTATGTAATAGTGAGTAATAAAGTTTTGATGAACAATTGAGCCTGGACGAATTGAAGGCAATTGGCGACCAGCTGTGTGAACACTAAAGAGCAATTATAACAGGACACTTTCTGTGATGTCTCCATATAATCTAGGTCACTTTTGTTGCGTTTGAGTGTACTAAGGCTAGAGCTTTTTTACGGAGAACACAATTGAGTTGGATACAAGACGTGAAAATGGGATTAAAAAACATAATGCGAATCGAATTTAATTTAAACCGGTTGCCAATATGTTTAGAAGTATTAAATTTGTTTTACATACACGGTGTAACATGAGGAAACCAAATAATTTTAACCACGCATTTCTGAGGTCAAAGAAGGAAAAAATGTAATATGAGTTCAGGTCAATATCGCCTAAAAATATTTTTTGTTGTTTTTTTTTTTATGTATTTGTACATAAAAATAAATGTTGTTGGTAAACTCGTCACTTAAAATTGATTTTTAATTTTTTTTTTCGTAAAACTTACTTTTTGCAAAGTGTTACTTGTCACTTTTTGACATCTATCAATAAGGATATTTAGACTACGTCCTATAGCAGCAACATCACCATCAAATAGGGCTCTTACACTATGTAACAATAAAAACTTGTTATTTTTTAAATTAATATTATCTCTGAAACTAGGCGAATTTCAAAAAAGTTTATAGGACATTTTTGTCTCTAAATATGATCAGGAATACGCTGTTAAAATTATTCGGTTTCCTCATGTTACACAGTGTATAGGGCATCATACTTTAGTAACTGGATAGCGCTGGTGGCCTAACGGTAAGACCATGTGACTTGCGACCCGGAGGTCGCGGGTTCAAACCCTGTTTTCGTACCAATGAGTTTTTCGGAACTAATGTACCAACGAAGTATCATTTGATATTTACCATTCGCTTTTCGGTGAAGGAAAACATCGTGTGGAAACCGGACTAATCCGAATAAGGCCTAGTTTACCCTCTGGGTTGGAAGGTCAGATGGCAGTCGCTTTTTATGCTGACGCTTGTATGATTTTTAGTCTATGTTTGAAAAATCATAAAAAATTAGTATTAGAATTTATTAACTTAGATATTCTAATTGTTACTAAGCCTTGTACTAAATTTATAAAGTAGGTGGGATAATTAGGTACATTGTGAAATATAACCTAACAATTGATAGGTTCCACTAGAAGCCACGTATTATTTTTATATTTTACATAAAACATATATGTATATACTCTGTATCTTTAGGTAGGTACTTAAATAAAAGTAAACAAATAGTTTGTACATTTTCGGGTAGTTATAACATTTATTGATTAACCGATCAAATACAAAACCATCTGGATCTGTCACTAAAAGACTTTAACCTACATTATTTGATCGTGTAATGTTTTCATCTACCCTCAACTGGCTTAAGAAGCCATTTGAGGATAGATTTTGTTTAAACTTTTTTAAATACCCAAAGCTACAGACTATTATTATAGTTTAAATCTTACTTATCTAGGTACCTATAAATAAAAAAAACATCCAACCTGTCATTTGAATATGGCGGTAAGGATTAATTATTATCTATACATATATTTTATTGTTACCTATATGTCTCGTGGTGTATATTTAATGCTAGTTATGCAGTAACAATGGATCGTAAATGTTACTGCCTTAATATAAAAGCGGCCATGTGCGCGTCGGACTCGCCCATGAAGGGTTCCGGAGCAGCAAGTAACATAATAAAATTGCGGTTTACGATTTATGACGTATTAAAAAAAAAACTGCAGCAGACAGACGAACAGTGGAGTGTTAGTAATAGGGTCCCATTTGGGGTCATCCATTAATTACATCACACGTTTAGGGGGAGGGAGGGGGTCAAGAAAATGTGACATATTGTGACATGGGGGAGGGGGAGACACAAACTTTGTGACGTCACTTTAACTTCATCAGTAACCGAAAATTTATTTAAATAATTTTATTCGCTTTACATTTAAAAAAACAAGTTTTTAAAACGATAATCGCTTTTATTCGTTTAATTTTCTTTCCTAAGCAGTTTTGGGTTATAAAATGACTAATATTTATATCGTCAAAAATATTTTGATAAACTATTAATGGTAGTCACTTAATTCGATTTGGCGATTTCGTAGAAAAAATGTGACGTCACACTAGGGGGAGGGGTTTGCCAAATGTGACCAAGTGTGACAAGGAGGGGGGGAGGGGTCAAAAAACCTAGAAATTCGTGTGACGTAATTAATGGATGACCCCTTTTTACCCTTTGGGTACGGAGCCCTAAAAAGGACCAAACGATTAAAATCACAGTCACTACACCTTATAAAACAAAGTCCCCCGCCGCTTTTATCTGTTTGTGTGTATGTATGTTCGCAATGAACTCGAAAACTACGGAACGGATTTTCATGCGGTTTTCACCTATCAATAGAGTTATTCTTGAGGAAGGTTTAGGTGTATAATTTGTGTAACCCGTGCGAAGCCAGGGCGGGCTGCTAGTAATGAATAAAAATAGATACTGATAGTCAAGTCTCAATCGCATAGATAAAAATAGTGTAATTATAGTTCGTTTTTTTAGCATTAGAAAGAACTCCGCAGAAGTAAGCGTACAGTTTTTATGAGGCTCCTTAATTGTTAATAATTATTGAATTATCTAATGTATCATGGTCAATACATATAATTTACTTCAAATTATTACCGCTAAAAGTGCCGGATTTGGAACCACGAGCTTACTTCTGCGAAGTTCTTTCTAATGCTAAAAAAAACGAACTATAGATAGGTAATACATATGTAATTATATTGCGTATATACTCGTACAGTTATCGTGTCATATTGTATTTTTGTTTGAATTTCTAAAACGTCTCGCTTTGCGCGCTGTTTAAAATCCCATACAAAATAAGATTTAACGCAAACGCTCACGTCCGTCACGCTATCGAATGAAATTCACACTAGGCAGTGTTGCAACTCGGATTTTGAAAAAATGCTAGACTAATGTCTAGATTATGCCAAATAATGCCAAAGTTTATTGAAATATGCTAAAATAAAATCTAAAATATCACTTGGACACAGTTTAGCGTAAAAGATCCATCCTCTAAAATTTGTCATTTAAATGAATGTCTTTTCCGTTTGACCTAAAGTTCAAATTTTACTAACAGATTTTTGTGGATTGGATCTTTTACCCTAAACTACGTCCACTTACACTTAAAACACATACATTTTTCAAATTTAATGCCTTTTTTAACCGACTTCCAAATCTCAAAGAAGGAGGTTATCAATTCGGTTGTATGTTTTTTTTTATTTTTATTTTTTTTATTTTTTTTTATGTTTGTTACTCCATATCTCCGTCATTACTAGATCGATTTTGAAAATTCTTTTTTTGATTGACTGTATATGCATACAGATTGGTCCCGTTTTTGTCAAAACTCAGTTCTGATGATGGGATCCATGAGGAATCGAGGGAACTCCTCAAATCTTAAAGGCATATATATAGTGATTTTTGGGTTTTTATCAACAAATCCAGCATATACACCCAAAAAAGTGACATTTGATGAAGTGGAACTGCTGATGATGATCAGAACAGAACTCTTCAATGACGCATAGTTCACGGTTGGCGATTTGTCCTCGTCGTTATGTTTGTTAAGCAAGTTAAGTTTTTAAGCCACATTTTTGTCAAGCTCGAGTTCTGATGATGGGATCCATGAGGAATCAAGGGAACTCCTCAAATCTTAAAGGCATGCGTATAGAGATTTTTGTATTTACATCAGAAAATCAAGCATTTTCATTAAAAACTGTTGCATTTGATGAAGTGGAACTGCTGATGATGATCAGAACAGAACTCTTCAATGACGCATAGTTCACGGTTGGCGATTTGTCCTCGTCGTTATGTTTGTTAAGCAAGTTAAGTTTTTAAGCCACATTTTTGTCAAGCTCCAGTTCTGATGATGGGAGCCATGAGGAATCAAGGGAACTCCTCAAATCTTAAAGGCATGCGTATAGAGATTTTTGTATTTACATCAGAAAATCAAGCATTTTCATTAAAAACTGTTGCATTTGATGAAGTGGAACTGCTGATGATGACCAGAACAGAACTCTTCAATGACGCATGGTACGAGGGGCGGCTGAATAGTAATCTCCTTGGTCAAAAAAATATTAAAATATGTTACTGGTTGCAATGCAATTTTATTCGTTATTTATTCTTTTTTCAAATTTTGTGACATTCATTTGTTTCCGTAAATGCCATTTGTGTACAATTTTCGAATTTATGCAAGATGTCGGGTGAAAAAATCAAAATAGTTAAAATTGAGCACCGTGCAGTGATCAAATTCTTAACAAAAGAAGGAAATACGCCCTCGCATATCCGAGAGCGTATGTTGCGTGTGTTTGGTGATTCGTGCCCTTCAGAATTCACTATAAAATTTTGGTCCAAGCAATTTAAAATTGGTCGTGAAAGCTTGGAGGATGACCCCCGTAGTGGAAGGCCGATTTTTGCGGTTACGGAGGAAAATGTAGCCAAAGTAAAAAAAATAATTCTAGAAGACCGACGGGTGAAGCAGTGGGAGATAGCCCGAGATGTGGGCATAAGTAAAGAGAGAGTTAATGAAATAATTCATACACATTTGAACATGTCTAAGGTGAGTGCGCGCTGGGTCCCCAGAATGTTAACGCCTTTTGACATGGACAGACGGGTGAAATGTTGTAAGGACTTTTTGAACATGAGTCGGGGGAAAGAAGAAGAAATTATGTCAAAAGTAGTGACGTGTGATGAGACCTGGATCAGACAGTGGGACCCAGAAAGTAAGCAAGAGTCTTTACAATGGAAGTTCAAAGACGAGAAGCCTCCTAGGAAGTTTAAAGTTCGACCGTCAGCTGGCAAACTTATGGCTACGGTGTTCTGGGATATAGAAGGAATATTAATGATTGATTATTTACCAAAAAGAACTACCATGAATGCCGAATATTATTCTAACCTGCTACGCCAGTTAAGGGATGCAATAAAAGAAAAAAGGAGAGGCAAATTAAGCAAAGGAATTTTGATGTTACACGATAACGCACCTGTCCATACTGCCCGCACAACGCAGCTGGTTATGAAAGAATTAGGCTTCGGTACCATTGACCACCCACCGTATAGTCCAGACCTAGCCCCCTGCGACTATTTTCTCTTCCGAAATCTGAAGAAAGACCTCCGAGGCAGAAAATTTTCTACTGATGATGAGATGAAGGCTGCTGTAACGGACTTTTTTGACGACAAACCAAAAGATTTTTTTTTTCATGGGTTAATGTCATTATTTGACAAATGTAATAAGTGCATTTCCCTCGAAGGGGACTACATAGAAAAATAAAATAAAACTGGACACTACAGTCTTTTATTTCATACTTAGGTAGATTACTATTCAGCCGCCCCTCGTACACGTTTGGTGATTACGAATTTCGATTTTGACTTGGACTGGGACCCGGACTCGGACTCATACCCGGATCCGGTTCGGATCCGGATCCGGTTTGGACCCGGACCTGGACTCGGATCCGGATTCGGACTCGGAACCCGATTCGGACCCGGACTCGGATCCGGACTCGGACCCGGTCTCGGACCCGGACACGGATCCGGACTCGGACCCGGACTCGGACCCGGACTCGGACCCGGACTCGGACCCGGACTCGGACCCGGAGTCGGACCCGGACTCGGACCCGGACTCGGACCCGGACCTTGACCCAGAAAACCACTATGATACCTTAACTAAATAAACAACTATGATTACCTACCATAAAATTAATGTAGGTATAAAGTACGATGATGCCAATCTTACTAGCCCCTCCCGCTTAAACCCCGTACACCGCACGGCATGCGCCATTAAGTGGGTTAGGTTAGGTTTGAACTGCGATCCTCACAGAACCGAACAAGGATTAGGTTAGGTTAGAACTGCGAGCCTTACAGAAACGAAATGCTACTTGAAAAGTGGGTTTGATTAGGTTCGAACTGCGATCCGCACAGAACCGAACAGCTATCTGAGGAGTGGGTTAGGTTAGGCTAGAACTACGACCCTCATGGCTCCTCTTCACGATGGGCCAACGCCGGCCACTCCAAGGGACGCATTTATGCGTTAGAGGGAGCAAGTAATATTGCTATCTCATTCTACCGCATGGCTGCGTCCCTTGGAGTGGGCGGCGTTGGCCCATCCTGTAAAGGAGCCATTATACAGAAGCGAAATGCTAGTAGAAAAGTGGGTGGTTTTACCTCCTTTTCTACATAGTGTACCATCTACAATAATCTTTTATCGGCCCCCATGGAAGTCGGTTTTTTTTTCTTAAAAATTATCTACTAACAAGATCTGCTTGGCCAACTCTATATATATTATTCCGTCGACGTCCATCCGTCCACAAAAGTCAAAATTCATATGAAAATATGAACCACATTAAGGCGATGGCGCATATTGTTGCTGCCAAGTTTGTGCAAACTTGGCTTAGACTAAATTATGCTAAATAATATGCCAGATGCTAAATGGACAATTTTGGTGCCAAAGGCGAGTGAAAAAATGCCAGATCTGGCATCATTTATGCCAAGTTGACAACACTGACACTAGGTGTTCTGGTGTCAAGTGGAACGCATCACCAGATTCGCGACGGCAATCCAAGCGTGACATTGATTGGTCGCGACTAACACAAATGGAACTTTTAACTATTTTACGATACGTCAACCGTGACGGGGACATTATTGTTTAGTTGTTAGGGTTCCGTACCCAAAGGGTAAAACGGGACCCTATTACTAAGACTTCGCTGTCCGTCCGTCTGTCACCAGGCTGTATCTCACGAACCGTGATAGCTAGACAGTTGAAATTTTCACAGATGATGTATTTCTTTTTTTTTTTTTTTATTATGCATGGGTTTACTCATGGCCACAGACTAGCCGAGGCGTAGACGTGGCCTACGATGGAGCGAGCTCGCCCAGAAGGTGCCTGTTCACTCTTGATTTGAAGGCTTGACTTGATTTCTGTTGCCGCTATAACAACAAATACTAAAAACAGAATAAAATAAAGATTTAAATGGGGCTCCCATACAATAAACGTGATTTTTGACCAAAGTTAAGCAACGTCGGGAGTGGTCAGTACTTGGATGGGTGACCGTTGGTTTTTTTTTTTTGCATTATGGTACGGAACCCTTCGTGCGCGAGTCCGACTCGCACTTGGCCGGTTTTTTTTTTATTGGGATAGCAACTACCTACTGTCTACTGTTTATTGATAAGTAAGGAAAGCCTTATACATACGAGTATAATGCAGGCAATAAAACCGAGAGGTACAGGTAGGTATATATACATACATATATAGGTACAGGTATACGTATAGACATGAAACTGCGGCATATTATATATTTTAGAAATTTTCGCCTTGTTTTCAAATTCGAGATTAAATTTATGCAAATGGAAATTAATTTTCACCATACCAGCTCGGAAAGAATTACTTTGCACTTCAAAAACGAATAGCAAAGTTGCATTTTATCCACATGTGAGGCAAAGTAATCAAATGCAAATTTTGAGTTGTTTTCTTATGTTTGCTGGTAGAATTGACTTTTAAATGATGATTTTGGATGATAAATATTTAATAACATTCATTTGGATTTGATTTGGTTTGATTTTGTTTGATATATTACATTTAATATTTGCTTCGGGTTGGTGTGGTGAAAAATTTTGTGTTTCACTCGGGAGCAAATTTTGTTTAACCCTCGTGCTTTGAAACCCTCGCAACGCTCAAGATTCCATTTTTCGAAACTCCACTTGCACTCGCATTGACCCACGGTCGCCACATAATTATTATCAAGTCCAGTAAAACGTAGCCAGGGTCGTTAAGATCACAAGGTACAAAATCCAATCGGAAGAAGGGAATGTCCGGTAAAACTTAGCCAAGTTGCGTAAAAGATCAGTAGGAATTGAATAAGAACCTGTGCACTGAATAACTGAACGAGCGAAAGCCAGTTAAACACTAAGATTTAAAACTACAATCATATCATAATGTGTCCCACAATTTGATAACAGGCCAGGTAATTCTTTTTATTGGTGTCTCGCTCGCTCTTTTATTACAATTGTAGTTAGGTATAGCTCAGATAAAATTACCACTAAATAACATTCCGACATAAACAGATAAACCACGTGCTTATCAATTGCAACAATGCGAGTACGGCCCTGGCGGCACATCTGTTATCTCTAAATGCAAAACGTGTGAAGGGTTATTCTTACCTTCAAAGCATTTTTATCCTTATGATAAGACTATAGAGCCGATAATATAATGAAATTTTATGATATCTTATAGCTGTTTTTCTACTGAGTGCATTCTTTTTGAGTTTCGATGGTTGTTAAATGCAAAAAAAGTTAGGTTAGCCATTATTTAGTTAGTGTATTTTGTAGTTTATTGTTTAAAGAAATAGAGTCGTTAATCTATACTAACATTTCAAGGCGGTTATAATCTGCTTTTACTACGAGGTGATTATCCTAATTTGTGGTTTACCACTCAATGGTATTGTATTCTTGAGACTCTTTGAGTAAACTAGATCAGATCGTTTGATTCACACTATAACAAAGGCGCGTTATCGGAGAGCGCAACTACACTGGTTTTTTGAGCGTTGGACTAGCCTGCGCTCGGGTGCCAAATAGAATAAGGATGACCCTTTTTTGCAGGTAAGTAGCACGTGCGGTTTTACTTAACAATAGACAATAGGATTAGCCGCCGGGCTCAGTTACGAATCTACGAACTATACCTTAAATAATATAAAAAGAAGAATCACTATCCATGAAAAGAAAATAATAATAAAAGTAGAAATGAATACTTATTTCATCTTAACGTATCGAATGGCGTTCTTATGTATGTATATGCTAATACTTTATATGGTTGCCATGGCACGCATGGTACGATGCGGTATTTTTTAACGGCCTAATGTGCTAAGACGTGCCAGGGTATCTAGTACTGCCAAGGCTGTTTGGCCATCGATTTTCGACGCTATTTCTGTCCATCACCGTCCGTTTAACAAGTGCGAGTCGGACTCGCCCACCGAGGGTTCCGTACTTTTTAGTATTTGTTGTTATAGCGGCAACAGAAATACATCTGTGAAAATTTCAACTGTCTAGCTATCACGGTTCGTGCGATACAGCCTGGTGACAGACGGACGGACGGACAGCGGAGTCTTAGTAATAGGGTCCCGTTTTAACCTTTGGGTACGGGAACCCTAAAAAAAAGCCGATGTCACCAAAGACATCAGCATGAATCGATGACATTTCGTTTATCAAAAACTGCTCTATTTTCAGTGTTACGACCATTGATAAGAAATAAATAAGAAATAATAAGAAATAAATATATAGGGACATTTTTACACAAATTGACTAAGCCCCACGGTAAGCTCAAGAAGGCTTGTGTTGTGGGTACTCAGACAACGATAAATATAATATATAAATACTTAAATACATAGAAAACAACCATGACTCAGGAACAAATATCTGTATCATCATACAAATAAATGCCCTTACGAGGATTCGAACCCGGGACCATCGGCTTCATAGGCAGGGTCACTACCCACTAGGCCAGACCGGTCGTCTGATCGATTGATGTTTATCTCAGGACCGGCTCCACGGGCAACAAGAACGGGACATGAATGGGGCCAGTACAGCGGTGTGACATCGCTACAACGCGATTGGTCGATGAGTTCACTTCACGCGCGCGATTGGCTCAACTAGTTGCGTCAGACTGCACGATTCGCTCGAATTCAGTGTTGCCAACTCGGATTTTGAAGAAATGCTAGGCTAATGTCTAGATTATGTCAAAATTATGCCAAAGATTTTTGAAACACCTATGCTAAAAAAATGCTAAAATATCACTTGAAATTATTAGACACTTAAAGCACATACATTTTTCAAATTTACCGCCTTTTTCTACTGACAAGATCTGCTTGACCAACTTTATATAGTCCGTTGACGTCCATCCGTCCACAAAAGTCAAAATTCATATGAAAATATGAACCACATAAGGCGATGGCGCATATTGTTGCTGCCAAGTTGGTGCAAACTTGGCTTAGACTAAATTATGCTAAAAATTATGCCAGATGCTAAATGGAAAATTTTGGTGCCAAAGCGAGTGAAAATATGCCAGATATGGCATCATTTATGCCAAGTTGGCAACAGTGCTCGAATTCGTGTGTGACACAGCTGAACTAGTACCATCTTTAGTGCCCGAAAGACCGGTCCCGAGATACACGTCAATGGTCACGACATTTGTAAACATAAATAAACACCCACAATCGTAGCCCTACCTTTTTAAGTTTGCCGTCCGATTAAAAACATAATACTGATTATTTTTATTTGATCAATAAATCAGTCCTATGTAAACTGTTACGAAATAAACATTCGATCATAGATTAGGCACACACAGACAGACAGAAAGATATCCGTTATCTGTTCCAATTGTTTATCTATACGGCGTTACATCGAAATCGAAACGTCCGTAAATGAGGAGTAGATTATGATAAAAAGAACATGTTCTGATTTCCGGCCTGTGACGCCGATAATACTGAAGATACGAGGCTATACTTCGTTTTTTTTAGCATTAGAAATTAGGTAAACAATCTTGATGTGTCTTTTAATTGAAAAACACATTTTAAAAATAAGTTACGGCAAATATGTAACAATTATGAATCTAATACGATCATTTATATTCTTCTGCTTTCATAAGTAATAGCTTTTGATTTTTAAAAAGCGTTTTTCAACAAAAAGACATGTCAAGATCGCTTACCTTCTTGCAAGTTCTTTCTAATGCAAAAAAAAACGAACTATAGATTAGCCACTGTAAAGTACGGTTAGTTAATAAAGTATTAAAAAGGAATTAAATATTTGAACGCCACGCCTATCGTCATATCTAATGGGCGGCTTACGTCAAAATAATGTCGAACGATAGACGTAATATGGATATGACTTCAATTATACATAGTTCGTTTTTTTAGCATTAGAAAAAAGGTAAACAATCTTGATGTGTCTTTTAATTGAAAAACACGTTTTAAAAATAAGTCACGACATTTATGTAAGTAACAATTATGAATCTAATACTATCAATTTTATTACATTCTTCTGCTATCATAAGTAATAGTTACTGATTTTTAAAAAGCGTTTTTCAATTAAAAAACTTGTCAAGATCGCTTACTTTCTATCTAATGCTAAATAAAACGAACTATAATTGTAGTCATATCCATATTACGTCGAACAAGATTTATAAAAAACAAGTGCGAGTCGGACTCGTGCACGAAGGGTTCCGTACCATAATGCAAAAAAAACGAAAAAAAAAGCAAAAAAAAAACGGTCACCCATCCAAGTACTGACCACGCCCGACGTTGCTTAACTTTGGTCAAAAATCACGTTTATTGTATGGGAGCCCCACTTAAATCTTTATTTTATTCTGTTTTTAGTATTTGTTGTTATAGCGGCAACAGAAATACATCATCTGTGAAAATTTCAACTGTCTAGCTATCACGGTTCGTGAGATACAGCCTGGTGACAGACGGACGGACGGACAGCGAAGTCTTAGTAATAGGGTCCCGTTTTACCCTTTGGGTACGGAACCCTAAAAAAAGATAACATTAAAAAAAATGTATGTATATCGATAACTTTAAATACCCTAACAATTATATACGAAAATAAGTAATAATATATCGATATCGTGCCGATGTTGACAGGAAGTAAATTATATAACGTGTTATTTTCGATTTGGTTAAATATTTGCGCGCAGGTTATTGTCCGGTTTGTCTGTCTGCTTCCCACGGCTTATCTGCTGAACTTAGGGTTATTGAACATTTGATATTTCATTCAAGTTCTTTTTTTGTGTGTGTTAGTTTGTATGACTGTTTTGGTACGGTAAGACAAGTATATGAATATATTAAGTATTAGTCTGAATTTTGTATATTTATATCATTATCAGAAGGTAGTTAATTGTACAATAAAAAAATATGTAATTACCTTCCCATTTCGTACTTCGTACCTTGTCACAGTGACAATCAATATGAAAGTCGCTAGAGACATCATACTATTGTCACTGTGACAAATTACAAATTGGGTAGAAAATAAAATTCTTTGACTGTAGACTTTTCGACCATGAGATAAGCTTTTTAGTTTTACATAACACCGTACCAAAACGGTTCCGGAACCTTACGTCTTTAAATAGAATTGGTGGGAAATCGATGAGGACCTTGGTACCATGCATCAAAGTTTCATGGCTATGGTCATATCATGATGGCATGATTTTCATGATTCAGCCAGCAAACTTGTATTGTGTTTATACTTCGTTTTATTTAAGTATTATGAGGAAGGTGAGCGATCTTGAGGTATGTTTTTATAGAAAAACACCTTTGTAATAAAATAAGTCACAGCAAATGTGTAACAATTAATCATAAATCATATATGATACATATACATTACTATATGATACATTATGATACATTATTTTGCTTTCAGAAATGTAGTAGTTAAGGTAAAGGTGCGTACGTCTTTTTAGCAGGGCCTTATTTTCTCCTAAGCCCACAAGGCCCGGGCCAAGGGGCCCAGGCAACATAGATATGGATGTGAGATGAAGAAGGGGGCCCTATTCTAAGTGCTATACCAAGTGTCCAGGGGCCTACGTCTCTAAATCCGGGCCTGCTTTTCAGTAAATATTACTTCAATCACGGTACCGAATACCGGTATATTTTTCATATAAATTAATCGGTATTCAATTTCGGTACCACGGTCGTTTGTGTTTATTTTTGCACTAAATTTAGCTGATCTGATAAATCATTATCGTTACCTAAATACTATTCTATAATAACAAAAAAATATTGTGAATTTTATGAGATATTTTGATTTTTAGTTATACCGGTTGCGGTCCCTGCTCCAATCTACAAACGTTAAATGTATTACCACAATACGGGTGATTCATCATAACACTAACGCCGTAAACTATCAGGTAACGTCGTTATTGTTTTCTTATCACACTGATAACAAGACCGTCGGCGCAGTTGTTATCTTTCACGTGTTAAAATGTGGCTTAGGTAAGCCCTTTTTAGACATTTCAAGAACTTGGATGCAACATTCGATACAATAACTGGAAACATAATGTGCACATGTACAGTGCTACCATCTACTGTTCTCGTCGGTACGTTTCCTTGCGCATAGTAGGTTCTGCCATCTTGTGGGCTACATCGGAAGCATAAACGCCTCGCGCCAAAAATCTGACGGATCTTATAGAACCGTGTCTCGAACAGTCTCGGTACAAAAAGTACTGAGGTTGACTGAAGTAGCATGACAAATATTACGAACGTTTTCGGAAATCAATTATTCGCTACATCTGTAACGAAAATTGCATGCAATTTCGTGAACCATCTGAATAGGGCTTTATTATGGCGGGGGCTTTGTAAACCTTTCTCGGCAGATGTTATGCCTTTATTGTAAAATTGCCACGCTTTGTGGCATCTTTTACCAGATGGCGATGACTTTAAATGTACAGTTAGCAGCAGAAGTTGCTAAGCGTGCCTGGTGTTCAAAATGATCTTGACGCGATAAGAGTGTGTCAATTGTGAACACCTCGCCCGCTTAGCAACTTCTGCTGCTGACTGTATAACGGAGAATGGACAGCAATAGGGTATTTCACTGAATATTACGCTTTGGAATTGCGACCTATTTCTTAAACAAAATCTATAACATTTTGAAAATACTATTGTTTGTTTCTGTGTCGTACTTCACTTCGATAAGATACTATCTAATCTTAACGGTTCTGAATGTTATTGAGAGCAATGAGAGCATCGTGTTAACGAACATATGATAAACGAATTTCTGCGCACTAAGTAGTTTGACTTTCTATTCTGAGTAGGTTAAAAATGGTTCAAGAAGAAAAGTACCTAAATCTTTTGAGTCTGAATTTGAAAGACTTGACACATTTATAACGAAGCCCGGCGCTTAAACAAAGTCAGAGTCTTTTAAGTCCCTAGTTGAGACCTATTGTGTCTTTTTTAAACGCAACTCGAAAAGTTTCGAGCCACCGAATAAAGAAAGTTTTATTTTAGGTTTTGTTTTAAAAAAAAATCTAAATCAATGGGGCCCACAGATTCCTAGTTCGCCGGACGATATCAGCCTGTCAGTTGGTCGGAGCTGTCAAATTTTGCTTCTAACTGACAGGCCGATATCGTCCGGCGGACTGGTAATCAGTGGGCCCCTTAACAGTATTAACAGAAAATAGTCGTTATTGTATAATCTGCGTGTCTTACACATTAATTTTACAGAAAAACAATTGCATTCATGTTTTTTAGGGTTCCGTACCCAAAGGGTAAAACGGGACCCTATTACTAAGACTTCGCTGTCCGTCCGCCTGTCTGTCACCAGGCTGTATCTCACGAACCGTGATAGCTAGACAGTTGAAATTTTCACAGATGATGTATTTCTGTTGCCGCTATAACAACAAATACTAAAAACAGAATAAAATAAAGATTTAAATGGGGCTCCCATACAACGAACGTGATTTTTGACCAAAGTTAAGCAACGTCGGGAGTGGTCAGTACTTGGATGGGTGACCGTTTTTTTTTGCTTTTTTTTTGTTTTTTTTTTGCATTATGGTACGGAACCCTTCGTGCGCGAGTCCGACTCGCACTTGCCCGGTTTTTTGGAAATATATTGAGTTATCTGAAAAGGAATCAAGTCACCTAAAAAGACTCGTGTCTCTAACAAGTAAAAAGAGCGAGTGTGATGAAAAGAGTATTTGGATTGTATTGTTTACTATAGTTCGTTTTTTTTAGCATTAGAAAGAACTCCACAGAAGCAAGCGTGCAGTTTTTATCAGGCTCTTTAATTGTTAATAATTATTGAATTATCTAATGAAGCATGGTCAATACATATAATTTACTTCAAATTATTACCGCTAATAGTGACCGATTTGGAACCACAAGCTTACTTCTGCGAAGTTCTTTCTAATGCTAAAAAAAACGGACTGTAAAATATATATTATCGTATGCTTTTGAGATAACTCTGATGCATTATCATTATCATTTATCATTAGGTACAGCTGCATTTTAGCAATATGATAAGAGGTAACTAAAAGGCTTGGTATTGGTCGTAGTATATTTTTTAATAAAAAGCTTGTAACCGGTAATCGCTGCCCGCTTTTTTCTATTAAATATGGTGGATAGAAAGAGGGCCAAAGATTAGTTATTTGCAGTACATATGCTCCTACTTTCCCGCACTTGTGCGGGAAGGAGCACTTTCCGTGCGTATGTCAAAAGTTTAAAGGGCCATGTGTACTGTAAAACGTTGTACGATACACGTGCGAATAGGTAATTCGTAACTCGTGTCGATTTTAAATAATGCCTTTGGTCGTGTTTTAATTTACCGCCACTCGCTTCGAATTTCCTCTTTTCCGCACTTATATAGATAACTATTACGATACAAGTGCGAAAAATAAGAAATTCAGAATTACCTGTATCCTGTTTTATAGTACATATGGCCCTTTAAATATTCGACGTAGTTACGTAATGAGCTTATTATAGCACAGGGTGTCGTGATGGAGCACCAGATGTACTGTAAACATTATAATAGGTCAGTTATAGGCCTTAAAACAAGGCCCGATTAGTTATGGGTTATGGAACACTTGTCATTTGACAGTAACACTATGCAACACGGTAATATTATAGGTAGGTACCTACTTACCTAGCTTACCTAGTATTGCACAGCGTTCCTACTGTTGCTCCATAAGTGTGGACTGTGGATGCACTTTTACACCCGTAAGTATACAATTTAATTTCCCTCTAAATACTAAACATTATTTCTGCCCATAATGGGCATTAAATAATCTAACAATAGGTCCACTATACAAGTATTACGGACATCACAGTAATAAATCATAATAATATATCAAGTCTTACCACAAACTCGAGCTGTAGCCGTTAAAACAATACACGATCGCCGTAACGCACTGAAATCTAACGAATGAGTCAACACAACGCATAACTTCCATTACTTCATGTCGGACAACGCTAAACAAACCAAATTCGACCGTAACTTTAAAGCAACTGGGTCTATATTCAATTGCAAAGCAACAAAATGAATTATATCAATATGTTTCCTGTGTCAATCGAAAATGTACCTTAAAAGTGAAGCATACAGTTGATTCTCATTTGTTTTAAGGTAATTGTGAATGATAAACGCTGTCAATCTGAAATGAGCTCTAACGGCATATAAATAGGGTCCGTTCCAGCTCGCACGGCAGGATCTGCGTTTGCGCAGGTACCGAGACGTCACGGTATATTTATAGGCACGTGAATTGAATTTTCGTTTAACGGCGTAGCGTCGTTACGATGATATATGTAAGTGATTTTGTAGTGGTTTTTCCACGATTTCTGTGATGAATTTTAGTGTTTTGCCACTACAGGGTGGAATTATTAGATGGGGCACTGTATGAGAAGCATTTTCTTTCATTTGTTGCTTTGTGGTGCCCTAACGTTTTTTATGAACGTAGCCTTAGGCCTACTGTCCACGAGGCGTAGCTGCATAGACGCTGCACGCATCGCCGTGCAGCATTCATGCAGCCCGGCGTACTGACGTTGTCCACGAAGCGTAGCGTAAGCGTATCGTAGCCTGCATTTTCTTTCATTCGTGATGATGTCGTCCAGTGATGAAGAAGTTATTTTGGCCTATTATTATCTTCGAAGTCGGCGACGACGCCGTTTATATTGGATACATCCATATATAGAAAGAAACATACATTGTAGACTGTTCGTAGCTCCTAGAGAACTATTAGCAAATGACAACGTATTTCATTCATTTTATAGAATGAGTAAAGTGACATTTCCACTATTTGCACAAACTTTGCAGCCGTTCCTGCCATTTTTTCTCACAAATACTCAACGTGCTGTCCGTGCGATGCAGCCCGGCGTATAACACGCAGTACGCCCGGCGGCATGAAGCTTGCATGCAGCGTCGCTGACGCGACGTTGCTGCTCCGTGGACAGACTTGTGCGGTTTTGTATGTAGGCTGCAAGCAAGCGTACACCAAGCGTACAATGACGAATACGCGTCTATGCAGCTACGCTTCCGTGGACAGTAGGCCTTAACGTCGGTTGGTTTTTAAGAAGATTTTGACCCTGGACAGAAATGGAATCGATGGCATAAAAAAATAGATGAAATTCACAATTTGTTTCCTGACTGTACATTTTGACAAAATACAGGTACATATCTTAAACAAAATTATGATTTGCTTTGTTTTTAGTAAAAAATTAAGATTTATGTAAGTAATTCGTGTTCATCAATATTGTAGTAACGTCGGATTTTGTAAAAATAATGGAATTATATCGCATTAGACCTGTTAACATTAACATACGGAGCGGCAGCTGACGTCCACCAGGGTTCGTCATACATAGCCGTTAACCACCATACAAGTTATTGCCCGGGAGGCGATTGGTCATGGAAATCTGTTCCTGGCAGATTTAGGTAATTCATGTTCATAAATATTGTAGTAACGTCGGGTTTTGTAATAATAATTGTCATTTAAAGTTTATTAAAAATATACAAAATAAGTATTAACAAAATAATTAAACTAAACATTAAAATTAAAACTAAAACTAAACTCTAACAACTATATACACATATTTACAGATAAATAATAATTGAAATTATATCGCATTACATCTGTTAACGTTACTAACGAGAGAGTTTAAAGTGTTATTTTATCGCTGTATGACCTTCGTCGTTAGCCCGTTATCATCGTTGGGGAAGGAAATGTATGAAATCATACAAGGTTGTATGTATGGAATTTACCGCAGGATGTATACTGTATAGTAACGGACGTAACGGCCGCTATGAACGATACTAAAAGGAAAATGTATGAGACTGTACATGAACAAGTATAGAATAAGGAAACAAATCATTTCTGTACGGAGGGGAACAATTTTTCGTTAGTGTAGCTGTAGTAGGAATTATGGAACCACCGTAGTGGGCTGTGTAGGGCTCCGGGGTGAGTCCCTGCTGTTAAAGGCTCACGTTTAGCATCTGGCATATTTTTAAGCATAATTTAGTCTAAGCCAAGTTTGCACCAACTTGGCAGCAACAATATGCGCCATCGCCTTATGTGGTTCATATTTTCATATGAATTTTGACTTTTGTGGACGGATGGATGTCGACGGTCTATATAAAGTTGGTCAAGCAGATCTTGTCAGTAGAAAAAGGCGGCAAATTTGAAAAATATATGTGTTTTAAGTGTCTAATTTCAAGTGACATTTTAGCATTTTTTTTTCTAGAGATTAGTCTAGCATTTTTACAAAATCCGAGTTGGCAACACTGCCTGCGGCGCTCCTCTACAAGGCGGAGTTGGCATTCGTTGGTGGTTTTAGACGGTAGTCCTATTACTGGTTAGTCCGTCATCGCTCCTGGTTCCCCCGGGCCAGGTGGCATGCGTAAAGGGTCATTCCACCGTTTCGGGTGTTACACTTGAACTCATAAAATAAGGTTTTATTCGATATTGTAAAAGGAACTAGGAGGTTATAACTATTGATTCATCTACTACTTTGATAATATTATCTTTTCCTGTACACACATAATTAAAGTATAAGAGCAATAACGAGAGAATCACTAAAAAGTAGCTGTTTCGGGCGTTACGCGAATTGGCCTATACCTTCTGACCATCAGTACCAAAATGCATAAGTTAGCGAATTTTGTCAAGTAACCTCCAGTTTTATTTATGTCAAGTAATAATAGTTAGTATAGCCTACTGAAACACAGAAGTAACACTTAGTATCACTTCTTATTTAATCTTAATAAAATAAATTACCTGTTTCGGGTGTTACTCCTGGTTCGTTTCGGGTGTTACGAGTACGAAATTATGACAGATTTATACGAAATTATGGCTCAGTTTATTGAAATTATTGTATTTTTAATAAATTCGATTAAAATCATAAGTAATAAATGCTGAATTATTATAAAATACGATAATCTTAACAATAATAACTGTTTCTCGAAGATATCATAGTTATTTTCTTTTGATTGGAACAATAAAAAGTGAAGATTGTAATGCAATATGCTACGTCACTAAACATTTTATTTTAAAATTTTTAAATACGTAGTACTAAGTAAACTAAGTAAACTTTTCTAAGGCAGTTAAAAGACGACGCATACAAAAATCCGTTCATAATGCCAACAATATTCCTTTGAAGTGCCCAAAGATCGCATCATATTCGCACATTTCGAAGAAAAGCTTTAAGAGATAATAACTATAATAAGACCTTGACGGTAACATTCAACTTTTATAAATACTAACACCATATGAAAATGCACTTTGAATGCATTAACATAAGATATACTTTAGCTTGACAGATTATTATTAATAGCCGTGATTCTTCTTAGTTATTTCTAAATGAAATTAGACTTTAAATTTATAGACAGAAGATTTATTTTTCAATAAATTCGATTGGCATATTATACATTATAGTTTTTTGTCAATGGATTTTGAAACGCAGTACTTGTGGATAAGTTTCAAAGTTGATTGATAAGTTTAAATTGTATGCGTTGTAGATATAGATTTCGAGAAACATCTAGATTAGAATCAAAGACGCTTTTGATTGTTTGTTTTTAGTACCTACAGTATGATAAGATTGATGCATAAATGGCTCCATGTATGCTGTGGACTGGACAAATCTGATATATACAGTCGGCATCAGATATATGGGAGCGGCCGAAGTGCTCAAAAATATCTAAACATTCTGAACACGCACTCTAGCTCCTTGCAAATAGAGAAAAAACTTATTGTAGAGAAATTATACCGGGTGTGGCCTGTAATATGAGCAAAAAATTTAACTGTAGGCTGTACTCCTCATACTGACTAACATTTGTTCAACAATCTATGTTTTAATTATTTGCTCTTGTTACAGGCCACACCCGGTATATGTACTAGTATTCATCATAGTTGATTTCGAAATTAAGATTTATTTTTGGTATTACAAATTCGATAGGCGCTTAAGGGGCCCACTGATTAACAGGCCGCCGGACGGTATAGGCCTGTCAGTTAGAATAAAATTTTGACAGTTCCGAACAACTGACAGGCCGATAACCGTCCGGCGGACTGTGAGTACTTATAAAAAAATAGTTTTTTGGAAAAATAGTCCAAATCTCAAAAAATAAAAAACAATGTTTCTTTATCTTAGGTTAGGCTGTTTGCGCCAAGAAATAAATTCGTAAATAAACTTGTTAATAAATAAAATAAATCGAGTTAATAAAAGAATTAACAAGTGTAAGGTCAATTTGGCTAATTCCGTCATAGGGGCTATTCCGTCCGTGAAATCATCTCATAAAATTCATAAAGCACAGACAACAAAAACAATTGTCGCGGAAACAGATTTGGGCCACTTAAACCGGTATTTAATTTGATAAAACCGGTATAAGGATTAAACCATAAAATATGAATTTGTATAGTAAGACTTGTCTATAAATAAGAATGAAAAAATTATTGATATCAACAATATTTTGCTAATAAGTTGATAGTCCGGAAACCTCTGTAATCCGTCAAAAGCCGGTTTTTTGCCCATCCGTCCGTAATTTACTTATGTCAGGCGTGGCTCACTCCGCGATTTCGTCGCTTTGCTACAGGTAGCTAAAAGTATATCCGTTCGACCCCAATATTGGGGTTTGCCATAAGCCGCGCGAGGCGCTGTCGCCACCTAGCGGCCATATCTGTCCTGATCGTGACAGACGCGTTTTGTTAAGAGTGAGTCTTCTGTACCTAGTACTATTATTTATTCTGTGCTTATGTTTAGTTTAAGCAAACCTTTTATTTATTCTTTATTCAGGTAAACACAAAATATAAGTTTACAGCTGCAGCCAAGACACTTCGGGCCACTTGCACCATTCCACTAACCCGGAGTTAACCGGTTAAACATGTATGGAGTTACCAGTATACAATTTGACACCGAGTAGGTAACCGGTTTAGCCGCTTAACCCCGGGTTAGAGGGATGGTGCAAGTGGCGCTTATACTGTCAATACATAATATATGTAGTCTGTATTATAATTTTTTTTTTTATTATTATGAATGGGCTTACTCATGGCCACAGACTAGCCGAGGCGTAGACGTGGCCTACGATGGAGCGAGCTCGCCCAGAAGGTGCCTAAGGTGCAGGTGAAGGTGCAGAAGGTGGTAGGTGAAGTAGTACACTTGTATTACACACATTATGCTTGATTAAGCAGAATGTATTGGACATTTTATATTGTAAGAACTTGTTTTGGGTACTACATCTAGCAACTGAATAAATATTTAAAAAAAGTAAATGTCGAAATATTAAACCATAAATAAAGAAGCAAAAAAATAACAAAATCAATACTTACAAACAAAGCCGGCACAACGAACCGTCAAGTTAAAAAAAATATTTTAAAAATTCAAATTTGGAACGGGAGGAACGCGTGCGCCGACGCAGGGCCGCGAGTTATCTAACGGATAACGACGCGTTATAGCGTAACGAACGTTACTCACAGAGTAGAGTATGGCGTAGAGTGGTCGCGCTTATATGCCTACAGTTATCAATGGGTAGATTACGGGGCAAAGTGCAGTGATAATTGGGAGTGACATTGAACATGTTATCTGGGGATTGCCCAGATTGGGAGATGTTTTCGAGACATTATGAATTAGGCATGGTTTCAGGAATTTTATATAATTATACATTTTATTAAATTCTGGACAAATATGTTTAAAAAAAATTGCAACGTAAGGGGCTACATGCGGTTTTCATCGATTTTTGACAAGTTTTGAATCGTATATCCTACTTTTGCACTACAGATAGATTGATAAGACAAACGGCTATCGGTTCTTCAATCTTTTATCTTCATTTTTGTCACCGGATTTTGAAAGAAATTAATACCTACTTATTTTTTTTTAAACATTGTCTAAAAAAACATTTCGTATCTAGATTTCTGTGATAGCGGAAGCAGTTATAAAGTTGACCCAAAAAATTTTTATTAAGCTATGAGCTTCATCACATATGTTCCTTGAGTAATTCTAACGCTACGTCTTACGTAGGCGAACAACGCGCGAACGCGGCGCGGCGCGGCGCGGCGAAATCAATCCTTTGATGCCCATAGAAGTGTCCTACGTAAGCGATCTCGTTGCGAACGCGGTGCGGCGCGATTTGCACGCGAATGTCAGGCGGCGCGGCGCGGCGCGGCGCGTTCGCGCGTTGTTCGCCTACGTAAGACGTAGCGTAAGCATTTCAAGCCTGGGAGCCAATAAGAAATGTGTGTCTACTCGGATTTGTAATGGATTCAAACTTTCAACCCCTTTTTAACCCTGTTAGGGGATGAATTTTACAAAACGCTGAAATTACTTTTCCTGTCTTTTAATAATATCCCCAAATAAAAGATTCAAGTCCCGCGTTCGAAAATTTTTTTGATATCCATACAAACTTTCAACTCCTTTTTCACCACCTTAGGGGATGAATTTTCAAAAACGCTGAAATTAGTTTTCTTGTATTTTAATAATATATCGTTTTACGAAGTTTCAAATTCCTAGCTTAAAATAAAACTTGAACCCCATACAAACTTTCATCCCCTTTTTAACCCCCTTAGGGGTTGAATTTCTCAAAATCGCTTCTTATCTCTTGTACACTTTATAAATGTAATCTAGTGTGCAAATTTCAACTTTCTATCTTTTGTAGTTTCGGCTCCGCGTAGCAAAAATCTCCAACCAAATTTTTCACCTTTTTACGTTTTTCTTGTAAAATTACTATGAAATTGAAAAAACAAATATCAGCAATGAATTCTACGTCTTTGGTTTATACGAAAATGATACCAAACTTGCCCTAGTACCCACCAGGATCAGAGTAGATTTTTTTTAAAGATGACGGATGGCGGCCGTCTTTGTACCCCACCCTCCCCCCCACTTCACGCTAGAAATGCTTAGAATTACTCAAATATCAGATGTGATGAAGCTCATAGCTTAATAAAATTTTTTTGGGTCATGTATGGCAGCGTTACATAACTGACTCCAGTATGAAGGATCTTACATATACGAAATCTACATATTTGGACTCGTCTTTGACGTCTCATAAAACGTATGTGGGGTTTTAATTTTAAACTTATTAACACAAAAGTCATGGCCAGTAAACCAGTTTTTTTTGCCTAAAATAGTTCAACTTTGATGCCAAATATCTCGAAGACAATGAACTTTGATGGGATACTATATTGCTTAAATAAGCCGTTGTTGTTAATATGATAAGCTACGATAAACATTAGAAAACTAAGGGGTTCAGATCTAAGTTCTTTGGCCTTTTTTTTTTTTTTTCAAGAGGGGAAATGCTTTACGCATACCACCCCGGCGCGGGGACGGGCCGGGATGGTTATGTGGGACTCCCTGTTGTGGGCTCATGAGACCCCAGGTTTACCCACTAAAACCCCTCTGTTGCCGCCTCGCTGCTATACGGCGAGGTCCCAGGAACGCCGAAGTACTCTTCCGCAACCTCGCCAGAAGTTCTTTGGCCTGGGGGAACCCCTTAAGTTACCTACCGTAAAATGGGCGTTGTGCGTACTTCGCCCGCAGTTAGTATGAATTTGCCTCAATAGGCATCTATGAGGCATCACAAATATATCCACAATATAATGCAACAACTAATCATTTATTCTTTGAAGATAGTAAGATGAAACGAATTGAGAATAACTTATACATTAATTGCATGCACGTGAATCGTGATGATATTGCATAATGCATGTTGCAGTTAAATGCAACGCGAATTATTACGAAGGCATTAGATACGGTACTGATAAGACTTGGGTTAATGATACTTCTCTTATGCTTGGTGGACTTAAGGTATTTTGTCTGTCTATTCGAATATACCGGAAATCGGATCAATAGGGAATATTATGCAAAACTCTGCGTAGAGGGCGTCACTAGGTCAATCACATGGCCTACCGTGAAACACGACAGTCGAAAGGTCAGTTTCTGCCTATTTATCACTCTTGCCTATTCGATCGATAGAGAGGCAGATAAAGAAATTTCGATTTTCGTGTTTCGCGGCAGGCCACCCTGTAATTCCTGTAAACAAGCCGCCTTGATGCATCAATGTCATACTGCCGCATTCGAACTACAAGATATTCACAAGAGACGACACGTACTAGATCCATTCTAGATACGTTATAGTTTAGATATCTACTAGTTCTCTTTTGCAGCGCAATTCGGGCAACCAATGTCACTTTTACGTTAGGTAGAGTAAGATATCTATTAGATGTGAATTAGATCTCTAAGTCATATCCTGTGGAAATCGTACAAGAGTATCTCCAGAATCGCGCAAATGTCAAATTTGACAGGTTAGATCTTAAATATATCGTTATCGTATCTTGGTGATGTCTAAAAGATGTCTATTTCAAAATCCGAATCGGGCCCATCGTGAAAACTTGCCAAAAAACTGTTAATGGTCTAGTATGTATAAGTTGCTCTATGACGGAAAGGGACAAACGATTATTATCGGCTAGTCAACTTTAGTAAACGTTTATGAATAAGGGGCTTAGTATTTGCACGTTCATTTTTAGGGTTCCGTACCTCAAAGGAAAAAATGGAACCCTTATAGGATCACTCGTGCGTCTGCCTGTCTGTCCGTCTGTCACAGCCTATTTTCTCGGAAACTACTGGACCAATTAAGTTGAAATTTGGTACACATATGTAAATTAGTGACCCAAAAATGGACATATTATTTTTATTATTTTAAAATACATAGGTTCGAAGTTATTTAAGAAAATAACCAAAAATGACCATTCCCCCCTCTTTATCTCCGAAACTACTGGGTCTAAAATTTTGAAAAAAATAGTCAAAATAGTTCTTTACCTATAGATGACAGGAAAACCCATTAGAAATGTGCAGTCAAGCGTGAGTCGGACTTATGTACGGAACCCTAGAAACGCGAGGTCTACTCGCACTTGGCCGGTTTTTTTTGCTGCGCGTCCGCAGAGGTAGAGTTCGACGAACTGCGAGTTTTCAAGTTGAAGGACAGACGCGTTTTTATCGATATTTGTGCAGTACAAGCAAACACTGCTCAAAATACGACGATACAGGAAATAACAAGTTTTTACGTAATTTACACACAAATAAAAATATCATCATACCAATACGTCGGAAAGGGATAAACGATTATTATCGGCTTGTCACCTTACCTATAGTTCATGCACGGGGCCTATAAGGGTTCCGTTTTCGCCATTTTGGCTACGGAACCCTAATAACACTCGAGCCATGCCACGGGTTGCTACTATATTACAAAGTGTAGACGAAATCATAAAGTATCATAATTCGCGATCATATATCGACAGAACGTGATATTCAATGGTTCTGTGAACCCTATGTTATGGACATAATGATGCGCTTATTATATGCGTTATATGATACATTATTAACGTGTAGTGTAAAATGACACACGCTAGGCGAAAATGAACCTTAAGTCCAGGTGATAATGCTGATGAGCCGTTACTTTTTAGGGTTCCGTACCCAAAAGGCAAAAACGGTACCCTTTACTAAGACTCCACTGTACGTCTGTTCGTCTGCCTGTCACCAGGCTGTATCTCATGAACCGTGATAGCTAGGCAATTGAAATTTCACAGATGATGTATTTTTGTTGCCAGTATAACAACAAATACTAAAAACAGAATATAATCAATGTTTAAGTGTGGCTCCCATACAACAAACGTGTTGTTTTGCCGTTTTTTGCGTAATGGTACGGAACGCTTCGTGCGCGAGTCCGACTCGCACATGGCCGGTTTATTTCTTTGCCAATTTTGCCCTATAGGCGCCTAATCGGAAAATACAAATGAAACTTAGATATAGATACTTAAGACGAAACAGGAGCTGAAATGTAAATATTTTAGGTAAATATACCCCGCTAACGGAAGCGGCTCCTAAAAGTAGTGCGGTAAGGACAAGGCGAAAAATCCTGCGTAAAAATCTCAAAAATCGAGGTGTCGTACTTGACTGTTTCCTCCTCCAAAACTTAACCAATCGTAACCAAATTTGGAAATCTAAATGATTTTGAAATTATCTGTGTTGGACCGTTTTGCTTTTTTGGCTAATTGTTATCAGTTTTGAATAGGTACCACGCCTCTCATTGCGGCATAGTCAATTAGGCTATTTTGGCCTTTTTTGAAGGGCTCTAGCGCCTTAAAAAACAAAAATATCAAAAAAAAGCTAAACGGTCCGACACAGATATTGACAATAATAATCTGTGTTGAAAAAATCATTGCTCTAGCTTCAAAACCCACGGAGGAAACAGTCGAGTACGTTTGTATGGAGAAATGACCACTCCTGTTGGCTCTTAAACTCACATGTCTTCCTGTTCCTAAGCTAGCAATCGTTCCCGGTTTTGTATGTAATATAATGCACACTGTGACATAAACGATGTTCGGCCAAATTGTCTCATTATGTCATTTGTTGAACCAAGTAGCGAATCAAAACAAAATTAATAGACCAATAAGGAAATTAAATGATACTCTGATTATAGTAGACGCAATCCAAACTGACGACCGGAGTCATATCACTATCTCTCTCACCCTACCTACGACCACGCGAGTGTGAATGAGAAGTTTTACGACCCCAGTCGTCAGTTTGGTTTGCGTCTACTATAACATCATGGGTTGCTCTTCTAATTTCTAATACACCAGTGTAGACGTGACTACAGGGATGCAAGTTGTGGAAAGTTTCCACAAAGTTCTCGGAACGTTTCACAGGCAACAAAGTAAACTTTTATTTTCGACATGGACATTTTCGACTCCCATACGAGTTTCCACTACAGTGTAAGCGTACAGTCTTGATCATATACAGTCGCCATCAGATATATCGGAGCGGCCAAGGTGTTCACAATATCTGAACAAGCACTCTTAACGCCCGGACAAAATAGAGGCGTGCTCAGATATTTGTGAGCGCCTTGGCCGCTCCGATAGCGACTGTATATCGGCTTATACATATTTACAGGATGGCCCAAAATATATATTGAATTTTTTTTTATGTGTATTTTGTTGGTTGATAATTTTAACAACGCTTCGCGGTTGTATATCACGGAAAATATTTTGACGATAATATGTTTTGTTTCAGTTAAATGTTTTTATGACATTTTAATGACATTTTGTATAAGACGTGTAAAGCCTGGTCAGAGTGAGCAGTAATATATGATCATTGTCAAGAGGGCGCTGTTATCTCTCATGTATAGGGTGACAGTTCAGTATAGTATGAAAAAAATAGTTCCAGTGAAAGATGGCGCGTGATCATATATTCCTGGTCATAGAAAAAAATCCTAAAAAGGGGGTTAAAGTTATACTGGTTTAAAGCGAAAGAACCTAGATTAGAATACACTATGTATTATCATAATTTAGTATAATGACAGTAAATGTCGTTATTGTGTCCCTAGTGCATAATTGTGGCATTGAAAATGCAGTTAATGTTGCGTTTTGTGTAATCGCCTGATGGGTTTAATTTTGAATTGTATGAATGCATGCAGTAATTGCAGTACCGACAGGGCATTGGGTTTTAACAAAGTTAGTTAAGAAAAAATCAAAATATTGCCCTACCCTAGCATAAAATTAGAAAATGAGGTACTTAACTTACTATTTTTGAGGGCATATTTTTTGAAGAATTCCGGCACCGACCATTTTAATTAGGGTTTTTTTTAGAGAAAGTTTTCTTAAACTTTGACGTTTTTCTTTTACGTTCTTTTTTACATCTAAGTACATATATCATTAATTTAAAAACTTACCGAAGGCAACATCGAGAAAATCCAAGAACCACGAAGGATGAAACCCACCCCAAGACTGAAGCTGTGGCGCCCAACTGCCATTTTATATTAAAAACAACCAAAACATTTAAACGCGGAACACGGAAGGATCTGTTTTTCATCCAATTTCAAACTTCTTACTCATATCAGTCTGAAGCCGTAACTTAAATGTGAACCCTAAACCACGGTAAATAGAGTTCTTTTTCCGATGTACTAATTTAAAGAGATGTGACGTTTAAAGACGGTAGGATGCGTTTTTATTCTAGTTTCGAATTGACTTCTTACTCATATCATCCTATTAAATTACTTTAAATATAAACCTTATCTAGTAAATAATAGAGTTGATTTTGAAATGTTTTGAATTATTTAGTTACGACGTTTCAAAGTTATACGGCAAACTAACGCTTCATTGGACAGATTGTTTCGCGCCCTTTTGTTTAGTTGTAAACAAACTTAATTTTACCGCTAAAAAGAGGATCGTTTCAAACAATTGCACTTAGTTTGTATTTTTTCGCTTGCAATGTTAATATTGTTGTGACATTTTGTGACAAAGCTACGTCTGCCGTTAATTATGACGCTTTCGTCTGAGAAGCTGGTATAGATAGAGACTTAATTAACTGTAATAGTAAGTTTGTGATTTTCACATTGTGTGTTTTTGCATAGGTTATTTCCTTACGGAAGAAAGTTCTGTCTTAGAATTATTTAGTTAGTGGTTTTTCAGTGCTGATTGTGTTTGGACTTTGGTTGTTTAATTAATTGTGTTGTTTGGGATATAACTGGCATGTATAGTGTAAAAACAGTTTGTAAGTTCCGAAACTGAAATGTTTATGTAAATTATACCGTTTTAATATTACGCTAGACGCTATTCATTTCTGTAAGTGACTACCTATATTCTAAAAAAACATATTCTTTTCAGGTTTTTTTACAATGAATAATGACATGACAACTATTCACTGACATTGTACAACAGTTTAGTTATCCGTGGTTATCTACCGGGTGTGGCCTGTAACACGAGCAAATAATTAAAACATAGATTGTACTCCTCAAACGGTGACACTTTTGTTCAACAACCTTTAAAAAGTATGAAGTATTTAGACTCCCTATTTTTCATACAAAATAAATATTATCTTCAATGGACGCCATCGCCAACGCCATTATCATTGTGATTGACGTTGCTTGTAACGCCTTAAACATAACAAAATTCGCAATGCATTGCGTCTTAGAATAAACTTTAAAGTGTATTAAAAATCAAACCACAAGTTATTTTTAAAAGTCGAACAAATGTTGGTCAGTATATGAGGAGTACAGCCCACAACAAAACTTCCGTGAGACACAGACATATTAAATATATTAAGAACGGGTCACTCACGTATTTTAAGTCGAAAAACGCTCGACATGTTTCACTCCGTACCGAGGAGTGTCATCAGGAGCTTGCGTTTACGGTGACGGATCGGCGGCGGCGGCTGATGACACTCCTCGGTACGGAGTGAAACATGTCGAGCGTTTTTCGACTTAAAATACGTGAGTGACCCGTTCTTAATCTATTTAATAGTACAGCCCACAGTTTAATTTTTTGCTCATATTACAGGCCACACCCGGTATATACATATTTACAATACTTACGAGTCGTGATAAATATTAATTAAAACGCGATTTCTTACACTGATAACAATTGTTTACATTCTACTAGCCAGTCGGGTAGGAACGTATCACGTTGACCAAAATGGCCCCTATGATTATAAATGTGACCCAATAGGCGGCATGCCAGGTGCAAGTGCCAAGAGGGGTTCCTCAATGCGTCATGGTGCCAAGATTTGGCACTTGGCTTTCCGGGTGCCTGAGAATATGGGTTTTTAGGGTTCCGTACGCAAAGGGTAAAAACGGGACCCTATTACTAAGACTCCGCTGTCCGCCTGTCTGTGTGTCACCAGGCTGTGTCTCATGAACCGTGATAGCTAGGCAGTTGAAATTTTTACAGATGATGTATTTCAGTTGCCGCTATAACAACAAAATAATAAAAACAGATTAAAATAAATAGTTATTTAAGTGGGGCTCACATACAACAAAGGTGATTTTTTTTGGCCGTTTTTTGCTTTATGGTACGGAACCCTACGTGCGCGAGTCCGACTCGCACTTGGCCGGTTTTTATTTTTTTGCAATTATAGTCTGGATGCTATTATGTATTAGTTTTGAAGCCAAAAATATGGGGTTTAGTATGGATCATTCCATGTAGTGGTCTACCGCTGTCCTGTCTCGTACAAACGCGAATTTTTTGAAGATTTGCAGGTATAGGACTTTCTTTTTCTGTAACGAATGGTCAAAAATATGCCCAAAGAAATAAAATCACTAACACTTTATAAAACAAAGTCCCCCGCCGCGTCTGTCTGTGTGTATGTATGTTCGCGATAAACTCAAAAACTACTGAACGCATTTTCATGCGGGTTTCGCCTATCAATCAATAGAGTGATTCTTGAGGAAGGTTTCGGTATATTGATTAAGGTTTTGTGTAACCCGTTCGAAGCCGGGGTGGGTCGCTAGTGGCGTATAGAACGATAGATAGAAAGTCCATATACAACATAGTAAGGCTAATAGTGCATTGTTAGGTAAGCTAGTATTGTTAGGTAGTTACGTTGTCTGCATTATTTCTAGAATAACAGTCCACTTTTAAACCTGGCTATCGATCGGCCCACATCGCCGTCGGGACGGCCGTTTTCTACTATTAGTAGTATTACGCTACGTCTTACGTAGGCGAACAACGCGCGAACGCGGCGCGGCGCGCCGCGGCGAAATCAATCCTTTGATGCCCATAGAAGTGTCCTACGTAAGCGATCTCGTTGCGAACGCGGTGCGGCGCGATTTGCACGCGAATGTCAGGCGCCGCGCCGCGTTCGCGCGTTGTTCGCCTACGTAAGACGTAGCGTTAGACATTATTCGTGTAAGTCTTCTTCTTCCTCGCGTTATCCCGGCATTTGGCCACGGCTCATGAGAGCCTGGGCACAGGGCGGACACGCCATACATCGAAAATCATTTGCGTTTATGTGTGTGCACGGCACGTCTGTACACGCGTCATTGTGTGAGTAAGTGTCTTAGGGCTGACTCGTGCGGCGCGCGGGGAAGGCGAAGCCGAGGCTTGCCGAGGCCGGCCGAAGGACACGACGAGCGGCCCGCTGCGTTGCATAATTCGACCGAAATACGTAAAAAAACAAAATATAGGTTTATGTTTTATTTCGCTCCAATTGTTGAATTGGCTTTGTCAGTTTATAGTCCTGCACGTACTTGGACTTTCAACACGCCATTATTAAATGTACCTTATTGTTGATGCCTATTGATTATTTTATATAACATACATAATTAATTCTTAAATTCTTAAAATTAAATTAAAAATCAAACGCGAATGTCCCGCGACCAACAAGTTATTTTTTGTGAAAAGAGTGTTAAACTAAAAATAAAACATTTACGAGGAATATCTGTGTAGAAGGTCTAGTTACCTTAGATACTTTAAATTTAATAATGTTGGCTTAACATTCACAAATTCAACGAACGGGTTTTAATTCATATGATATTATTATTTTTACGCAAAAGTATAGCCTTATTTACTGATACATATTTCGTCTCTTTGGAAAACTATATTATTATTCATTTCTACAATAAGTAGGTGCCCGTACATCGCACAATACACCGGCATTTTGAACGTTGCGTCATCGCGTCGCGGCGTCGCTAGCCGAACGAGCGTATGTCAGGAGTCCGTCAGAACTCAGTCGCGGGGCGAGGTAATCCGAGTCGGGGCGGGGCGGTGCGTGTCCGTTCTGTATGATAATACTATTACTTATTCTGTGGCCTGGGGTCCGCTTGACAACTAATCCCAAGAATTGACGTAAGCACTAGTTTTTTACGAAAGCGACTGCCATCTGACCTTCCAACCCAGAGGGGAAACTAGACCTTATTGAGATTGGCCCGGTTTCTAAAAATCCCGGTAAATATCAACTGATATTTCGTACATAAGTTCCGAAAAACTCATTGGTACGGGCCGGGGTTTGAACCCGCGACCTCCAGATTGAAAGTCGCACGCTCTTACCGCTAGGCTACCAGCGCTTACACATTGTAAAATATTTATACTCCAACACACCCACTTGTCAATAGAAAAAGGCGCGAAATCCAAAGTGTCTATGGGTCAACCCTTCGCGCCTACATTTTTAACAAAGTGGGTGTGCCAGAGTATATTAAGACCCTAAGGGGCCCACTGATTAACAATCCGTCGGACGGTATCGGCCTGTCAGTTAGAACAAAATTTTGACAGTCCCTAACAACTGACAGGCCGATACCGTCCGGCGGACAGTTAATCAGTGAGCCCCTTTAAAGTAAAAAATTAGCTACATTCTATGGAAAACACCAGCATACGTATATGAATAATCCAATTTAATAACTTTAATATAACACAGTACTGGTATCCAGCCAATTTTTCCGCGTCACAGTACACAGATAACGCAGTACGACTCAAGGCCGAGTCCCATTTATACGAGCGGTCATTATATCGTAAATTAGTTGCTGACCTACGGACACGCCTACGGGATGTGACGTCATCGATTTATTCTGGTTTTTTTACAGGAATAAACTCGTAAGACCCAAGCCGAATTGAATTTGGAACTTTCTTTTTTTATTTGACGAGATCGAGATTTGACAAAGGTAATTAAAAATGTGTTATTTTGAGCAAAAACATCTAAGAATTCCGTAATTTAAATTTCCGAATTTATACTACTTATTTAGAGTATCTACCTACGTCATGTTTTATTTTGAAGATAATTACCTTTAAGATAATAACTACTTTTATTAAAAAATGTATGTAGCTCTTATTTGCATGTAATTATGAAAAAGTAGTATTAATTATTTTTAATTTTACAAAATTGTAAGCAGAAGCAGTAACATGCTCAGTTGATATTTTTGACAAGCACTCAGCAACTTACAAAAAAAAATGTAGGGTAAGCGAGCAAAAATCATAAATAATTGTGACTGGGTACGTTAAGTTCGTCCGATTTTTCCGCACAGAGCGCGCCACAGTGCTTTTGTATACAATAGAACTGCCTGAACAACATGAACCTAAGGTCAAAAAGATTACCTAAAACAAGGTAATTCACACGGATCAATCTTTCAATCTCGTCAGAGATCTCGAAAACATTAATCGAGATCTCGACCGAGATTGCTAAAATCGAAATTTCCTGTCAACGAGATTGTATCTGGAAAATTCGTGCAAGATCTCGCGAGATCTTGAAATTGCGAGATCGAGATTGCATTCCCTACACGGGATATAGTCTCTGAATCCAGAATATATACATAGTTGCGTCACAATCTATAAAACAATACAGTCATTCGACGAAGTCTACTAGACAGGACAATCGTGCGAGGGTCGCGCGCACCCTAGCTGCATACATCGCCATTGTTAGTAGCTCGGTACTGCTTACAGGTCTAGCGTGTCTTATAGTAAGTCAAGTGTAAGTCTTGGGCAGTTGTGTAAAAGTCTGTGACAAGTTGACAACCCTACTGTGTTCTTGTGCATGTGCGGTGTCGGCATTTATAGCTCGTTTTTTTTTAGCATTAGAAAGAACTTCGCAGAAGTAAGCTTGTGGTTCCAAATCCGGCACTTTTAGCGGTAATAATTTGAAGTAAATTATATGTATTGACAATGTTACATTAGATAATTCAATAATTATTAACAATTAAAGAGCCTGATAAAAACTGCACGCTTGCTTCTGTGGAGTTCTTTCTAATGTAAAAAAAAACGAACTATACGCAAACATCAAAGGCGTCGGTCCACTGTTACTTTTTACACTGTGGTTGCGTGCTGGGTTTGAAACCCACGACACCATTAGCGCTCCTTTTTAGCGCTACAGGGAATGTATTCGAGTTACAATGAATCATTATTGTAACTCAAATACGATGTGATACAAAAATCCAATGACTAACCGTCGCGTGTATATGCACGTCTGCATTTCTGTCTGTCACGGCGTATTTATAACGTGGCCGAAATAGAAGCGCCGTAATATGGGCTATTTATAGTCGATGTGGAACCACGCGGCATTTGGCGGGTTAACCTAGGCGACATTTTTAATCTTTTACGTTACGAAAGCGGAGTTACTGACCGTCCATGGCTATGTCGGCGGCCGATCGTAAGATCAGGCAGATCGTAATGTTCCTGTGTAATGTCCCTCTATTGTGTTGTCTTATCAGGCGACGTGCGGTCAAGGCCAACACATTATGTATTGTTATGTACGGGTTACATAACTCCAAGGCGAATTGGGATTAACTAGTCTTATTTTCTCTTTGCTGTGTTTAATACTAATATGAGGCCTACGTAACAAGAAATGTTAAGAAGCTTTTCTCTCCAGCATTTACTAAAATGTACAGTTGATGTTATAGGAAGTCCAACAGCGTATGCGCGTGTGGACGCTATATTTAAACTACGTGGCAAATCAATTCTCGTGAAGTTGACCACCCCATACCGTTTGCCCGCAAATGGCATAGCTATATCGTTTGTTCATCGTTAGTTCACGTTTGTTCAGCAGGTAAAATCGTAAGGACCCGATTCTAACATCATTTTTTTTAAAAAACAAAAGGGGGTGGCTGTCTTCACGCTAGCCACCCCAAACCACTTTTTGTAATTTTTTTTGGTCTAGATAGCAAGATATTCGTTAGTTCACGTTTGTTCAGGCATTAAAATCGTTAGGACCCGATTCCTTCATTCTTTTTTATTTTTTTAAAGTGGGGTGGCTGTCTTCACGCTAGCCACCCCACCCCGAAATCAGCCAAACTAACCATGTGAAGTCACCGAGCGACGTTAGTTCACGTTTGTTCAGGCATTAAAATCGTTAGGATCTCATTAGATTTGCCATAAAAAAATAAAATCAAAAAATTCATATATATGGGCCAGCGGAGTCAAGTAATGTGGCCTAGCAAGCAATCGACGCGGATACTAACGATTCTTTAGCTTGAATAAACTTATATAGACGATATTTAAACGATTAATGACAGTGCCTTGCGGGCGTTCAAAAGATAATAAGAGATATCCGTAGTTTTATATTTTTTTATAATATGGGGGTGGCTGTCTTCACGCTAACCACCCCAAACCACTTTTAGTACAAAAATTTGGTCTAGTTAGCAAGATATTCGTTAGTTCACGTTTGTTCAGGCATTAAAATCGTTAGGACCCGATTCCTTAATTTTTTTTAATTTTTTCAAAGTGGGGTGGCTGTCTTCACGCTAGCCACCACACCCCGAAACCAGCCAAACTAACCATGTGAAGTCATCGAGCGACGTTAGTTCACGTTTGTTCAGGCATTTAAATCGTTAGGATCTCATTAATTTGCTATAAAAAAATAAAATCCAAAAATTCATATATACGGGCCAGCCGAGGCAAGTAATGTGCCTAAGTCGACGGCTGAAAAAAATAGTCAGGATCGGGTCCTTACAATGCCACTTGCAGGACAACGTCAGCTGACCATGCTGATTCAAGATAGATAGGTCATTTGCGGGCGATCGATACAGATTTACCGGCAAAAAATAAAACTTGAAAATCTGAATTACTCAAATTATGATACTAAGTCGCAGGCTGAAAAAAATACTCAGAAGCGGGTCCTTACGACGCCACTTGCAGGACAATGTCAGCTGACCATGCTGATTCAAGGTAGATAGGTCATTTGCGGGCGATCGAAACAGATTTACCGAAAAAAAAAAGCTTGAAAATCAGAATTACTCAACTTATGCTCCTAAGTCGACGGCTGAAAAAAATAGTCAGGATCGGGTCCTTACGATGCCACTGGCAGGACAACGTCAGCTGACCATGCTGATTCAAGATAGATAGGCCAGGTGCGGGCGATCGAAACAGATTTACCGGAAAAAAATAAAACTTGAAAATCTGAATTACTCAAATTATGCTCCCAAGTCGACGGCTGAAAAAAATACTCAGAATCGGGTCCTTACGATGCCACTTGTAGAACAATGTCAGCTGACCATGCTGATTCTAGATAAATAGGTCATTTGCGGACGATCGAAACAGATTAACCGGAAAAAAATAAAACTTGAAAATCTGAATTAGTCAAATTATGCTTTTAAATCTCAGGCTGAAAAAAATACTCAGAATCGGGTCCTTACGATGCCACTTGCAGGACAATGTCAGCTGACCATGCTGATTCAAGATAGATAGGTCATTTGCGTGCGTACGAAACAGATTTACCGGAAAAAAATAAATTTTGAAAATCTGAATTACTCAACTTATGCTCCTAAGTCGACGGCTGGAAAAAATAGTCAGGATCGGGTCCTTACGATGCCACTTGCAGGAAAACGTCAGCTTACCATGCTGATTCAAGATAGATAGGTAGGTCATTTGCGGGCGATCGAAACAGATTTACCGGAAAAAAATAAAACTTGAAATCTAACATCATTTTTTTTTAAAACAAAAGGGGGTGGCTGTCTTCACGCTAGCCACCCCAAACCACTTTTTGTATTTTTTTTTGGTCTAGATACCAAGATATTCGTTAGTTCACGTTTATTCAGGCATTAAAATCGTTAGGACCCGATTCCTTCATTTTTTTTTTTTTAAAGTGGGGTGGCTGTCTTCACGCTAGCCACCCCACCCCGAAATCAGCCAAACTAACCATGTGAAGTCATCGAGCGACGTTAGTTCACGTTAGTTCAGGCATTAAAATCGTTAGGATCTCATTAGATTTGCCATAAAAAAATAAAATCGAAAAATTCATATATATGGGCCAGCGGAGTCAAGTAATGTGGCCTAGCATGCAATCGACGCGGATACTAACGATTCTTTAGCATGAATAAACTTATATAGACGATATTTAAGCGATAAATTACAGTGCCTTGCGGGCGTTCAAAAGATAATAAGAGATATCCGTAGTTTTATATTTCTTTAATACTATGGGGGTGGCTGTCTTCACGCTAGCCACCTCAAATCACTTTTATTATAATTTTTGGTCTAGATAGCAAGATATTCCTTAGTTCACGTTTGTTCAGGTATTTAAATCGTTGGGACCCGATTCCCTAATTTTTTTTATTTTTTCAAAGTGGGGTGGCTGTCTTCACGCTAGCCACCCCACCCCGAAATCAGCCATACTAACCATGTGAAGTCATCGAGCGACGTTAGTTCACGTTTGTTCAGGCATTAAAATGGTTAGGATCTCATTAGATTTGCCATAAAAAAATAAAATCTAAATTTCATATATACGGGCCAGCCGAGGCAAGTAATGTGCCTAAGTCGACGGCTGAAAAAAATACTCAGAATCGGGTCCTTACGATGCCACTTGCAGGACAACGTCAGCAGACCATACTGATCCAAGATAGATAGGTCATTTGCGGGCGATCAAAACAGCTTTGCCGGAAAAAATTAAAACTTGAAAATCTGAATAACTCGACTTACGCTCCTAAGTCGACGGCTGAAAAAAATATTCAGAATCGGGTCCTTACGATGCTACTTTCAGGACACCGTCAGAAGACTATACTGATTCAAGATAGATTAGTCATTTGCGGGCGTTCGAAACAGATTAACCAGAAAAAAATAAAACTTGAAAATCTGTATAACTCAACTTACGCTCCTAAGTCGCAGGCTGAAAAAAATACTCAGAATCGGGTCCTTACGATGCCACTTGCAGGACAACGTCAACAGACTATACTGATTCAAGATAGATAGGTCATTTGCGGGCGATCAAAACAGCTTTGCCGGAAAAAAATAAAACTTGAAAATCTGAATAACTCGACTTACGCTTCTAAGTCGACGGCTGAAAAAAATACTTAGAATCGGGTCCATACGATGCCACTTGCAGGACAACGTCAACAGACTATACTAATTCAAGATAGATAGGTCATTTGCGGGCGATCAAAACAGCTTTGCCGGAAAAAAATAAAACTTGAAAATCTGAATTAGTCAAATTATGCTTTTAAATCTCAGGCTGAAAAAATACTCAGAATCGGGTCCTTACGATGCCACTTGCAGAACAATGTCAGCTGACCATGCTGATTCAAGATAGATAGGCCATTTACGGGCAATCGAAACAGATTTACCGGAAAAAAATAAACTTGAAAATCTGAATTACTCAACTTATGCTCCTAAGTCGACGGCTGAAAAAAATAGTCAGGATCGGGTCCTTACGATGCCACTGGCAGGACAACGTCAGCTGACCATGCTGATTCAAGATAGATAGGCCAGGTGCGGGCGATCGAAACAGATTTACCGGAAAAAAATAAAACTTGAAAATCTGAATTACTCAAATTATGCTCCCAAGTCGACGGCTGAAAAAAATACTCAGAATCGGGTCCTTACGATGCCACTTGTAGAACAATGTCAGCTGACCATGCTGATTCTAGATAAATAGGTCATTTGCGGACGATCGAAACAGATTAACCGGAAAAAAATAAAACTTGAAAATCTGAATTAGTCAAATTATGCTTTTAAATCTCAGGCTGAAAAAAATACTCAGAATCGGGTCCTTACGATGCCACTTGCAGGACAATGTCAGCTGACCATGCTGATTCAAGATAGATAGGTCATTTGCGTGCGTACGAAACAGATTTACCGGAAAAAAATAAAACTTGAAAATCTGAATTACTCAACTTATGCTCCTAAGTCGACGGCTGGAAAAAATAGTCAGGATCGGGTCCTTACGATGCCACTTGCAGGAAAACGTCAGCTTACCATGCTGATTCAAGATAGATAGGTAGGTCATTTGCGGGCGATCGAAACAGATTTACCGGAAAAAAATAAAACTTGAAATCTAACATCATTTTTTTTTAAAACAAAAGGGGGTGGCTGTCTTCACGCTAGCCACCCCAAACCACTTTTTGTATTTTTTTTTGGTCTAGATACCAAGATATTCGTTAGTTCACGTTTATTCAGGCATTAAAATCGTTAGGACCCGATTCCTTCATTTTTTTTTTTTTTAAAGTGGGGTGGCTGTCTTCACGCTAGCCACCCCACCCCGAAATCAGCCAAACTAACCATGTGAAGTCATCGAGCGACGTTAGTTCACGTTAGTTCAGGCATTAAAATCGTTAGGATCTCATTAGATTTGCCATAAAAAAATAAAATCGAAAAATTCATATATATGGGCCAGCGGAGTCAAGTAATGTGGCCTAGCATGCAATCGACGCGGATACTAACGATTCTTTAGCATGAATAAACTTATATAGACGATATTTAAGCGATAAATTACAGTGCCTTGCGGGCGTTCAAAAGATAATAAGAGATATCCGTAGTTTTATATTTCTTTAATACTATGGGGGTGGCTGTCTTCACGCTAGCCACCTCAAATCACTTTTATTATAATTTTTGGTCTAGATAGCAAGATATTCCTTAGTTCACGTTTGTTCAGGTATTTAAATCGTTGGGACCCGATTCCCTAATTTTTTTTATTTTTTCAAAGTGGGGTGGCTGTCTTCACGCTAGCCACCCCACCCCGAAATCAGCCATACTAACCATGTGAAGTCATCGAGCGACGTTAGTTCACGTTTGTTCAGGCATTAAAATGGTTAGGATCTCATTAGATTTGCCATAAAAAAATAAAATCTAAATTTCATATATACGGGCCAGCCGAGGCAAGTAATGTGCCTAAGTCGACGGCTGAAAAAAATACTCAGAATCGGGTCCTTACGATGCCACTTGCAGGACAACCTCAGCAGACCATACTGATCCAAGATAGATAGGTCATTTGCGGGCGATCAAAACAGCTTTGCCGGAAAAAATTAAAACTTGAAAATCTGAATAACTCGACTTACGCTCCTAAGTCGACGGCTGAAAAAAATATTCAGAATCGGGTCCTTACGATGCTACTTTCAGGACACCGTCAGAAGACTATACTGATTCAAGATAGATTAGTCATTTGCGGGCGTTCGAAACAGATTAACCAGAAAAAAATAAAACTTGAAAATCTGTATAACTCAACTTACGCTCCTAAGTCGCAGGCTGAAAAAAATACTCAGAATCGGGTCCTTACGATGCCACTTGCAGGACAACGTCAACAGACTATACTGATTCAAGATAGATAGGTCATTTGCGGGCGATCAAAACAGCTTTGCCGGAAAAAAATAAAACTTGAAAATCTGAATAACTCGACTTACGCTTCTAAGTCGACGGCTGAAAAAAATACTTAGAATCGGGTCCATACGATGCCACTTGCAGGACAACGTCAACAGACTATACTAATTCAAGATAGATAGGTCATTTGCGGGCGATCAAAACAGCTTTGCCGGAAAAAAATAAAACTTGAAAATCTGAATTAGTCAAATTATGCTTTTAAATCTCAGGCTGAAAAAATACTCAGAATCGGGTCCTTACGATGCCACTTGCAGAACAATGTCAGCTGACCATGCTGATTCAAGATAGATAGGCCATTTACGGGCAATCGAAACAGATTTACCGGAAAAAAATAAACTTGAAAATCTGAATTACTCAACTTATGCTCCCAAGTCGACGGCTGAAAAAAATACTCAGAATCGGGTCCTTACGATGCCACTTGCAGGACAACGTCAGCTGACCATCCTGATTCAAGATAGATAGGTCATTTGCGGGCGATCGAAACAGATTTACCGGAAAAAAATAAAACTTGAAAATCTGAATTACTCAAATTATGATACTAAGTCGCAGGCTGAAAAAAATACTCAGAATCGGGTCCTAACGATGCCACTTGCAGGACAACCTCAGCAGACCATACTGATCCAAGATAGGCCATTTGCGGGCGATCGAAACAGATTTACCGGAAAAAAATAAAACTTGAAAATCTGAATTACTCAAATTATGATACTAAGTCGCAGGCTGAAAACAATACTCAGAATCGGGTCCTCACGATGCCACTTGCAGGACAACCTCAGCAGACCATACTGATCCAAGATAGGTCATTTGCGGGCGATCGAAATAGATTTACCGGAAAAAAATAAAACTTGAAAATCTGAATTACTCAAATTATGATACTAAGTCGCAGGCTGAAAAAAATACTCAGAATCGGGTCCTTACGATGCCACTTGCAGGACGACGTCAGCAGACCATACTGATGCAAGATAGATAGGTCATTTGCGGGCGATCGAAACAGATTTGCCGGAAAAAATTAAAACTAGAAAATCTGAATGACTCAAATTATGCTTTTAAATCGCAGGCTGAAAAAAATACTCAGAATCGGGTCCTTACGATGCCACTTGCAGGACAACGTCAGCAGACCATACTGATTCAAGATATATAGGTCACTTGCGGGCGTTCGAAACAGAATAACCGGAAAAAAATAAAACTTGAAAATATGAATTAGTCAAATTATGCTTTTAAATCGCAGGCTGAAAAAAAAAATCAGAATCGTGTCCATACGATGTCACTGGCAGGACGACGTCAGCAGACCATACTGATGCAAGATAGATAGGTCATTTGCGGGCAATCGAAACAGATTTACCGGAAAAAAATAAAACTTGAAAATCTGAATTACTCAAATTATGATACTATGTCGCAGGCTGAAAAAAATACTCAGAATCGGGTCCTAACGATGCCACTTGCAGGACGAAGTCAGCAGACCATACTGATGCAAGATAGATAGGTCATTTGCGGGCGATCGAAACAGATTTGCCGGAAAAAATTAAAATTTGAAAATCTGAATGACTCAAATTATGCTCCTCAGTCGACGACTAACAAAAATACTCAGAATCAGCATGGTAAAAGCTGAAGCAAAAGCTGTTTCGATCGCCCGCAAATGACCTATCTATCTTGAATCAGCATGGTCAGCTGACATTGTCCTGCAAGTGGCATCGTAAGGACCCGATTCTGAGTATTTTTTTCAGCCTGAGATTTAAAAGCATAATTTGAGTAATTCAGATTTTCAAGTTTTATTTTTTTCCAGTTAATCTGTTTCGATCGCCCGCAAATGACCTATTTATCTTGAATCAGTATGGTCTGCTGACGTCGTCCTGCAAGTGGCATCGTAAGGACCCGATTCTGAGTATTTTTTTCAGCCTGCGACTTAGTATCATAATTTGAGTAATTCAGATTTTCAAGTTTTATTTTTTTCCGGTAAATCTGTTTCGATCGCCCGCAAATGACCTATCTTGGATCAGTATGGTCTGCTGAGGTTGTCCTGCAAGTGGCATCGTAAGGACCCGATTCTGAGTATTTTTTTCAGCCTGAGATTTAAAAGCATAATTTGACTAATTCAGATTTTCAAGTTTTATTTTTTTCTGGTTAATCTGTTTCGATCGCCCGCAAATGACCTATCTATCTTGAATCAGCATGGTCAGGTGACATTGTTCTGCAAGTGGCATCGTATGGACCCGATTCTGAGTATTGTTTTCAGCCGTCGACTTAGGAGCATAAGTTGAGTAATTCAGATTTTAAAGTTTTATTTTTTTCCGGTAAATCTGTTTCGATCGCCCGCAAATGACCTATCTATCTTGACTCAGCATGGTCAGCTGACGTTTTCCTGCAAGTGGCATTGTAAGGACCCGATTCTAAGTATTTTTTTCAGCCTGCGATTTAAAAGCATAATTTGACTAATTCAGATTTTCAAGTTTTATTTTTTCCGGTTAATCTGTTTCGATCGCCCGCAAATGACCTATCTATCTTGAATCAGTATAGTCTGTTGATGTTGTCCTGCAAGTGGCCTCGTAAGGACCCGATTCTGAGTATTTTTTTCAGCCTGCGACTTAGTAGCGTAAGTTAAGTAATTCAGATTTTCAAGTTTTAATTTTTTCCGGCAAAGCTGTTTTGAACGCCCGCAAATGACCTATCTATCTTGAATCAGTATAGTCTGCTGACGTTGTTCTGCAAGTGGCATCGTAAGGACCCGATTCTGAAAAATTTTTTCAGCCGTCGACTTAGGAGCGTAAGTTGAGTTATACAGATTTTCAAGTTTTATTTTTTTCTGGTTAATCTGTTTCGAAAGCCCGCAAATGACCAATCTATCTTGAATCAGTATAGTCTTCTGACGTTGTCCTGAAAAGGGCATCGTAAGGACCCGATTCTGACTATTTTTTGCAGCCGTCGACTTAGGAGCATAAGTTGAGTAATTCAGATTTTCAAGTTTTATTTTTTTCCGGTTAATCTGTTTCGATCGCCCGCAAATGACCTATCTATCTTGAATCATCATGGTCAGCTGACATTGTCCTTCAAGTGGCATCGTAAGGACCCGATTCTGAGTATTTTTTCCGCCTGCGATTTAAAAGCATAATTTGACTAATTCAGATTTTCAAGTTTTATTTTTTTCTGGGTAATCTGTTTCGATCGCCCGCAAATGACTTATCTATCTAGAATCAGCATGGTCAGCTGACATTGTTCTGCACGTGGCATCGTAAGGACCCGATTCTGAGTATTTTATTCAGCCGTCGACTTGGGAGCATAATTTGAGTAATTCAGATTTTCAAGTTTAATTTTTTTCCGGCAAAGCTGTTTTGATCGCCCGCAAATGACCTATCTATCTTGAATCAGTGTAGTCTGTTGATGTTGTCCTGTAAGTGGCATCGTAAGGACCCGATTCTGAGTATTTTTTTCAGCCGTCGACTTAGAAGCGTAAGTCGAGTTATTCAGATTTTCAAGTTTTAATTTTTTCCGGCAAAGCTGTTTTGATCGCCCGCAAATGACCTATCTATCTTGAATCAGTATAGTCTGTTGACGTTGTCAGAAGCGTAAGTCGAGTTATTCAGATTTTCAAGTTTTAATTTTTTCCGGCAAAGCTGTTTTGATCGCCCGCAAATGACCTATCTATCTTGAATCAGTATAGTCTGTTGACGTTGTCCTGCAAGTGGCATCGTAAGGACCCGATTCTGAGTATTTTTTTCAGCCGTCGACTTAGGAGCGTAAGTCGAGTTATTCAGATTTTCAAGTTTTAATTTTTTCCGGCAAAGCTGTTTTGATCGCCCGCAAATGACCTATCTATCTTGGATCAGTATGGTCTGCTGAGGTTGTCCTGCAAGTGGCATCGTAAGGACCCGATTCTGAGTATTTTTTTCAGCCGTCGACTTAGGCACATTACTTGCCTCGGCTGGCCCGTATATATGAAATTTAGATTTTATTTTTTTATGGCAAATCTAATGAGATCCTAACGATTTTAATGCCTGAACAAACGTGAACTAACGTCGCTCGATGACTTCACATGGTTAGTATGGCTGATTTCGGGGTGGGGTGGCTAGCGTGAAGACAGCCACCCCACTTTGAAAAAATAAAAAAAATGAAGGAATCGGGTCCTAACGATTTAAATACCTGAACAAACGTGAACTAAGGAAAATCTTGCTATCTAGACCAAAAAATAATAATAAAAGTGATTTGAGGTGGCTAGCGTGAAGACAGCCACCCCCATAGTATTAAAAAAATATAAAACTACGGATATCTCTTATTATCTTTTGAACGCCCGCAAGGCACTGTAATTTATCGCTTAAATATCGTCTATATAAGTTTATTCATGCTAAAGAATCGTTAGTATCCGCGTCGATTGCTTGCTAGGCCACATTACTTGACTCCGCTGGCCCATATATATGAATTTTTCGATTTAATTTTTTTATGGCAAATCTAATGAGATCCTAACGATTTTAATGCCTGAACAAACGTGAACTAACGTCGCTCGATGACTTCACATGGTTAGTTTGGCTGATTTCGGGGTGGGGTGGCTAGCGTGAAGACAGCCACCCCACTTTAAAAAAAAAATGAAGGAATCGGGTCCTAACGATTTTAATGCCTGAACAAAGGTGAACTAACGAATATCTTGCTATCTAGACCAAAAAAAAAATGCAAAAAGTTGTTTGGAGTGGCTAGCGTGAAGACAGCCACCCCCTTTTGTTTTTTAAAAAAAATGATGTTAGATTTCAAGTTTTATTTTTTTCCGGTAAATCTGTTTCGATCGCCCGCAAATGACCTACCTATCTATCTTGAATCAGCATGGTAAGCTGACGTTTTCCTGCAAGTGGCATCGTAAGGACCCGATCCTGACTATTTTTTCCAGCCGTCGACTTAGGAGCATAAGTTGAGTAATTCAGATTTTCAAGTTTTATTTTTTTCCGGTAAATCTGTTTCGTACGCCCGCAAATGACCTATCTATCTTGAATCAGCATGGCCAGCTGACATTGTCTTGCAAGTGGCATCGTAAGGATCCGATCCTGACTATTTTTTTCAGCCGTCGACTTAGGAGCATAAGTTGAGTAATTCAGATTTTCAAGTTTAATTTTTTTCTGGTTAATCTGTTTCGATCGCCTGCAAATGGTCTATCTATCTTGAATCAGCATGGCCAGCTGACATTGTCCTGCAAGTGGCATCGTAAAAATCCGATCCTGACTATTTTTTTCAGCCGTCGACTTAGGTGCATAAGTTGAGTAATTCAGATTTTCAAGTTTAATTTTTTTCTGGTTAATCTGTTTCGATTGCCCGCAAATGACCTATCTATCTTGAATCAGCATAGTCAGCTGACATTGTCCTGCAAGTGGCATCGTAAGGACCCGATTCTGACTATTTTTTTCAGCCGTCGACTTAGGAGCATAAGTTGAGTAATTCAGATTTACAAGTTTTATTTTTTTCCGGTAAATCTGTTTCGATCGCCCGCAAATGACCTATCTATCTTGAATCAGCATGATCAGCTGACATTGTCCTGCAAGTGGTATCGTAAGGACCCTGAGTATTTTTTTCAGCCTGTATATTTTTTTCAGCCTGAGATTTAAAAGCATAATTTGAGTCATTCAGATTTTTAAGTTTTAATTTTTTCCGGCAAATCTGTTTCGATCGCCCGCAAATGACCTATCTATCTTGAATCAACATGGTCAGCTGACATTGTCCTGTAAGTGGCATCGTAAGGACCCGATTCTGAGTATTTTTTTCAGCCGTCGACTTGGGAGCATAATTTGAGTAATTCAGATTTTCAAGTTTTTTTTTTCCGGTAAATCTGTTTCGATCGCCCGCAAATGACCTATCTATCTTGAATCAGCATGGTCAGCTGATATTTTCCTGCAAGTGGCATGGTAAGGACCCGATTCTGAGTATTTTTTTCAGCCTGCGATTTAAAAGCATAATTTGACTAATTCATATTTTCAAGTTTTATTTTTTTCCGGTTATTCTGTTTCGATCGCCCGCAAATGACCTATTTATCTAGAATCAGCATGGTCAGCTGACATTGTTCTGCAAGTGGCATCGTAAGGACCCGATTCTGAGTATTTTTTTCAGCCGTCGACTTGGGAGCATAATTTGAGTAATTCAGATTTTCAAGTTTTATTTTTTTCCGGTAAATCTGTTTCGATCGCCCGCACCTGGCCTATCTATCTTGAATCAGCATGGTCAGCTGACGTTGTCCTGCCAGTGGCATCGTAAGGACCCGATCCTGACTATTTTTTTCAGCCGTCGACTTAGGAGCATAAGTTGAGTAATTCTGATTTTCAAGTTTTTTTTTTTCGGTAAATCTGTTTCGATCGCCCGCAAATGACCTATCTACCTTGAATCAGCATGGTCAGCTGACATTGTCCTGCAAGTGGCGTCGTAAGGACCCGCTTCTGAGTATTTTTTTCAGCCTGCGACTTAGTATCAGAATTTGAGTAATTCAGATTTTCAAGTTTTATTTTTTGCCGGTAAATCTGTATCGATCGCCCGCAAATGACCTATCTATCTTGAATCAGCATGGTCAGCTGACGTTGTCCTGCAAGTGGCATTGTAAGGACCCGATCCTGACTATTTTTTTCAGCCGTCGACTTAGGCACATTACTTGCCTCGGCTGGCCCGTATATATGAATTTTTGGATTTTATTTTTTTATAGCAAATCTAATGAGATCCTAACGATTTAAATGCCTGAACAAACGTGAACTAACGTCGCTCGATGACTTCACATGGTTAGTTTGGCTGGTTTCGGGGTGTGGTGGCTAGCGTGAAGACAGCCACCCCACTTTGAAAAATTAAAATAAATTAAGGAATCGGGTCCTAACGATTTTAATGCCTGAACAAACGTGAACTAACGAATATCTTGCTAACTAGACCAAATTTTTGTACTAAAAGTGGTTTGGGGTGGTTAGCGTGAAGACAGCCACCCCCATATTATAATAAAATATAAAACTACGGATATCTCTTATTATCTTTTGAACGCCCGCAAGGCACTGTCATTAATCGTTTAAATATCGTCTATATAAGTTTATTCAAGCTAAAGAATCGTTAGCATCCGCGTCGATTGCTTGCTAGGCCACATTACTTGACTCCGCTGGCCCATATATATGAATTTTTCGATTTTATTTTTTTATGGCAAATCTAATGAGATCCTAACGATTTTAATGCCTGAACAAACGTGAACTAACGTCGCTCGGTGACTTCACATGGTTAGTTTGGCTGATTTCGGGGTGGGGTGGCTAGCGTGAAGACAGCCACCCCACTTTAAAAAAAAAAAAAAATGAAGGAATCGGGTCCTAACGATTTTAATGCCTGAACAAACGTGAACTAACGAATATCTTGCTATCTAGACCAAAAAAAATTACAAAAAGTGGTTTGGGGTGGCTAGCGTGAAGACAGCCACCCCCTTTTGTTTTAAAAAAAAAATGATGTTAGAATCGGGTCCTTACGATTTTACCTGCTGAACAAACGTGAACTAACGATGAACAAACGATATAGCTATGCCATTTGCGGGCAAACGATATGGGGTGGTCAACTTCACGAGCATGGCAAATCAAAACTTGTGGTACTTCAGTGGATACCATCACACATAGGCGTCTCAGGGAATGAGATAGTGGATAATTTAGCTAAAGAAGCATCATCTGATGGAGTGCCTCTAACAGTTCAACCATACTTCACAAAGTGCATACATTTAGTGAAGACAAACTGCCATATATCATGGAAAGAACATTTTGACCAAAGGTCGGTGGAAAAAGGAATATGGTATAAAACCATTCAACCAGAGCCATGGAAAAGCCCGTGGTTTGATAGTAGTGACCTATGTAGACCTCAACTTGTAACTGATGCTTTCAGACTTCGTCCCGGGCACATCCCACTCAATAAATTTGCATTTTTAATGAGAAAAGTCCAGTCACCGGAATGTTCAGAGTGTGGTAAATTAGAAGATGTCTATCATATCATGATGGAGTGTGTTCGGAACGAAGACAAAAGGAATGATCTTTTGCTCCAAGGCATTAATATTAAGGAGCTGGACGGCTGTGACAGGATCTTGGCTTTCCCTCAATCAAGGGAAGCGAGAGCTCTGTACAGTATGGTGATGGTGGGCATCCGAAGACGAAAACAATTAACTGTTTAGCTTTTAATTGTAGTGTAAGAATATTTCTAGATGTGTATTATTGAGCGGCATCGTCTTTTAGACTAAGCTCGTTAAATAAAGATTTAAAAAAATTTTTTTAAGAAGCTTTCAGGAATTCAACAACTTTTTTTCTTTGAAGAAATTATTAGTTTTCGACCGAAGTATGTTTTGGTTTCGCCAAGTGTCGACATCATCATATTCGGCCGAATTCAGTTTCGGCAAAGAAATCCGGTTTCAGTCGAAGACTGATTTGTTCATTTAAATGGCCAAATGTTGATATCCCCTGTACCAGGCGTGGCTCACTCCGCGATTTCGTGCTTTGCTACAGGTAGCTAAAAGTACATCCGTTCCGCCCCAATTTTGGGGAAAGCCATAAGCCGCGCGTGGCGCTGTCGCCACCTAGCGGCCATATCTGGGCTGATCGTAACAGACGCGTTTTGTTAGAGAGTGAGTCTCCTGTACCTAGTACTATTATTTATTCTGTGCCTGTAATGTCAGCTTCGTCGTACAGTCAGCAGCAATAGTTGCTAAGCGGGCGAGGTGTTCAAGAGATCTTGACGAGATTTTGTTGTTAAAGGCCTGTGCACACCGGCTGCGTGTGCGTGACGTGTAAGTGCGCGTTGTAGTATACAAATCCTTATGAGAGACGGCACACCGCTTGCGTGATGTGTGCGGCTTTAACATTTTAGCACACGCGCACGTGTACGTCACGCACACGCACGCCGGTGTGCACAGGCATTAAGAGAATAAGAGCGTGTCAAGGTAATTTTGAACACCTCGCCCGCTTAGCAATTTCTACTGCTGACTGTACTACGAATCACGCAACAACCTCCTTCGTGGACCAACTGCATGATGACATAATTGCGTACGAGAGATAAGGACAGATATAATAATCGCTGGCTATCGCAATGTAACACGGTACACACTCAGTAACGGTAATTATTTACATTATATTATTACTCTCGTTTCGTTGGTGCTTTACTTCATTCCGTGACGTCAATTCCGTCTATTCTTCAGTTAGTTTTACCATTAAAAACGGGGATTTCAGAATCAGAATCAGAATCAGAAAAATATTTATTGCCACAAAAAATACCTTATCAACTAAGTACAATATATAAAACTTAAATACTAAAATAGGTACAAATTAATTAGAAAGATAGGTTATTATAATAATATACGAATGATTGGGCAATGGGCTCCAATCTCAGCATATGCCAAGCACTCCAAGCAGAGGGCCTAGCGCTGGTTTTCAGACTGGACCCTTGAGATCGGTCGGTCGCAGTTTAACAAAATTACCGTGCTTTGCTAGGCTTAACAATTACGATTTAGAGATATTATTGAAAAAAAAAATCATCGGATTAGCTGAAAATGATACTCTTCCTTGCGTTATCCCGGCTTTTTCCACGGCTCATGTGACCCAGGGTCAGCTTGGTAGCTAATCCCATGAATTGGCGTAGGCACTAGTTTTTACGAAAGCGACTACCATCTGACCTTTCAACCCAGAGGGTAAACTAGACCTTATTGATGGGATGAGGAAAACATCGTGAGGAAACCGGCTTACGATGTTTTCCTGCACTGAAAAGTGACTGGCAATATCAAATGATATTTCGTACATAAGTTCCGAAAAACTCATTGGTACGGGCCAGGGTTTGAACCCGCGACCTCCGGATTGAAAGTCGCACGCTCTTACCGCTAGGCCACCAGCGCTTCATCAGCTGAAAATGATCGTTATTATAAAACTGACCTATGAACAGTCTTCCGACGAATTCCCAAAACCGAATCATCGTTTTATCTCATATTTTAACACTCTCAACGTCACGCCTAACATGTGCGGCGCGTTATCGTGAACCTTGTGAGAATGCACGAAGGTTGATATTAGGTTGTAGCCGCGCGCGTCAGTTGACGTTGGGCGGTCAAAGGGTTAACCGAAACCTTTATCGAGGCCACGGTATGCTGTAGGCCAAGCACACGATTGGCGCGACAGTATCTCGCCGCGAGATAGACCCGTCTATTTCTAACAGTATTAATTAAAGAGGGACGGGTAGTCTATCTCGCTCCAATCATGTGCTAGCCCGGCTGGATGACCTAGAAATCGAGTCGTGCGCACAGATGACACGTCGGCCGGTGTCGAGCCTTATATGGTGTAAGCTTTTTAAGGTACTGGAGTCGAGTTCGGTATATCTGATCGGAACCAGTACGATGTCTGTTTATATTTATAAATATCTTACTTTGTAGGAAACACGCTAGGAATAGATGGTGAAAAATGTAGGGCTCCGGAGTTCGGTGGCGGAACGTCATACAACTCGTACACATTCAAAGCTGACTTGAGTTACTTTTATTTCAAATTCAAATGGTCAAAGTTAGGGCCTTGTTGCGGCCCACAGGTTGGAGACCCCTGATCAAGACAGACGCATAGAATGTAGCGTGGTAATAAAGCGTATTAAACCTAGTCTTGATAAGATCGTTATATCAATTAATTGCAGTTTATTAATAGAAGTTACATAAACTTGTTATTACTTACAGTGAAATATCGATGGTCCGATACACCCATGCAGTAATCCGGCACTGTACTCTGTATCTTTAGGTATTTAAATAAAAGTTAACAAACAATTTGTACATTTTCGGGTAGTTATAATATTTATTGGTTAACCGACCAAATACAAAACCGCCCGGATCAGTCACTGAACTACCTGACTTTAACCTACATTATTTGATCATGTAATGTTTTCATCTACCCTCAACTGGCGTAAGGAGTCATTTGAGGGTAGATTTTGTTTACTTTTATTTAAATACCTAAAGATACATAGTATAAATAGGGGTGTAAGTACAGTGAAATCTCGATAGTCCGGTACACCCAGTAATCCGGCACTTGCACTCCACTGATCATTCTTTGTCCAAATTTTTTATGTATGCCTAATCTCTTTATATATGGCTAAGTAAGATCAGGCGTGTCTCACTCCGCGATTTCGTCGCTTTGCTACAGGTAGCTAAAAGTGCATCCGTTCGGCCCCAATTTTGGGGTTTGCCATAAGCCGCGCGTGGCGCTGTCGCCACCTAGCGGCCATATCTGTCCTGACCTGATCGTAACAGACAACAGCGTTTTGTTAGAGAGTGAGTCTTCTGTACTTAGTACTATTATTTATTCTGTGGTAAGATCCAGATAACAGCAGAATTTTCTTTGAATTTAGTATTAGTGTATTTTCAAATCAATACATAATACTTATGCAGATTTGCTTTAACTTCCAGTAATCCGAAATTTCCAGTAATCCGGCTCTATTGTGTAAGCATTAGTGCCGGATTAATGAGATTGTCTGTAAATATTACAAAAGCAAGTGCTCAACACGTCAAGGCATATTATAAATTCAGTTGGCAACATCGCATTTTATCGCGATAATACAAAAATCTACGCCTCAGTTTTATCTTGACATATAATTAGATACGCTCATTTAAATTAGACTGGTAATTATCATTGCGCAGTCTTTATGGCGTCGTGATAAGGTTCTATTTTGGTTGGTTTGCGAGTTTATTCTTGTTGGGTGTAAATCATCTCCCACGCTTGCATATAATGCGTATGCGCAGTGTGGGTACAGGAGCACTAGTAGCGCAGACAAAACATCCTCCAGACTGAGCATAGTCGCGCTACCCCCTCTGCCACGCATACGGCAATTTTACTCCATGTTCGAGTCGAAAGTGACTTTGTGTGACGTCCGTGTCTTTGAACGGACCAATCACGGCACGGGACTTCGCTCACCTCGTACCGCGCACCCCCGCGTTTTTGGCATCATCGGTTGCATGCAATAATTGCTTTAAACTCGGTCTAGAGGATTCCTAGTCTATGACTAGTAGTAGCAGAGATACAATTTAAACTGAATCTTATATTTTGTACGGTCGACGATCGACGTCAAAGGTGTGTTTACTTTTTTCGCCTTATTACATAGGAGTAAGGTGCAAAAGTGTAAACATATGTTTGATGTCGACTGTACCTACCTAATGAACCATATTCACGCATCGCATAATATATTAATATATAAAAACCGGCAAAGTGCGAATCAGGCTCGCGCACGAAAGGTATCGTACCATTAGGCAAAAAAACGGCAAAAAAATCACGTTTGTTGTATGGGAGCCCGACTTAAAAAAAAACATTTTATTTTGTTTTAAGTACCTTTAAACAGCAATTCTTGTTTATTGTATATATTTCAGGGGTTCTGAGAAACGGCTCTAACGATTTCGATAAAATTTGCTATATGGGGGTTTTCGGGGGCGATAAATCGATCAAGCTAGGTCTTATCTCTGGGAAAACGCGCATTTTTGAGTATTTATATGTTTTCCGACCAAAGCTACTATTAAAGAAGTTGAAATCGTTCCTTGCTGAAAAAGCATAATCAGTAACCGATTTTCTCACTGACAGTTTTGTTAAATAAGTTAGTTAATAGTAAATAAGTAAGTTTTGATCTCTTCTTTCTTAATATGTACCTAGGGGCTATTCATAAATTACGTCATTTCAAATTAGGGGGGGCGGGGGTCTGGACATCGGATGACGGTAGCATGAAGTAGGAGGAAATGGGGTCATTTGAAGCATGATTTTTGGATGATTATAGGGGGGGGGGGGGTCAAAAATCGTCAAAAATCGATGACGTAATTTATGGACAGCCCCCTACTTATATTAAGGAAATGTTTGCCATACCCTATTAGGATCCATGAGATACTATTATTTTATAACACCTTGTTTCTACCATGGTGCAATAAATGATATTCTATTCTATTCTAAAATCTGGCAGTAAATAGTCAGTTTCTATTTTTAAAATATCGCTTCATTATGACTTTTCACAAAGTAAACATAGATTTGTAATAAAGACAATTGCATAAACAAAATCAAACTGTTTACTGTAAACAAGTACTTATCTTTCAAGATAAACCAAACTTGTTATTGCAGTTTTACTGTTTTCCAGGAATTCAAACTTACTGAATAATAAACAGATCTAGTCAGTATTAAATATTAAAACAAGTCACTCAGATATATATTTTTAGAATAAAGATTGTTTTTTTAGCATTAGAAATAAGGTAAACAATCTTGATGTGTCTTTTAATTGAAAAACACATTTTAAAAATAAGTTACGGCAAATATGTAACAATTATGAATCTAATACGATCATTTATATACTTCTGCTTTCATAAGTAATAGTTTTTGATTTTTAAAAAGCGTTTTTCAATAAAAAGACATGTCAAGATCGCTTACCTTCTTGCAAGTTCTTTCTAATGCTAAAAAAAACGAACTATACTCAGTATTAAATATTAAAACAAGTCACTCAGAAATAAAGAAGTTTTTAGAACAATTGTAAGACATTATTATGTTATGCTCATATTTTAAGAAGAGGCTTCAACGGGCGACCGATCATTAACTTAAAAACATGATTTAATATATTTAGGGTCAGTTGCACCAACCACATTTGACAGACTGATCAACGACAGCCGGCGTGCCCCGGCGCTTTACTATGAATCTTTCCATACATAAAAATTTAACAAACTCTTTAACGATATGAACAGTTTGATGCAACCGACCCTTAATATGTCCCTGTATCACGGAAGGTCAGTATTCATTACAATGCCACTCAGTTTATAAGGGTGCAAAAATTAAGGAATATTTAAAGCTTTTGCCAGCTATCCCATATATTTTTGCTTTGGGTCGAAATGTATCCGCAAGGGCTACCGAAAACCATAAGATAACTAGACTGGTACTTTTACCAGCTTCTTTTTTATTTCGTCTTTACGAAGGAAAGTACGGTGATAAACTAAAACATGACCAAAGGGAGGGTTTTAAATAGACATGATTTGCGAATTACCTATAAAGGTAGCCACTGACGAGCCTTCCAACAGTCCAAATAGCGTGGCTGCAATCCAAAATTGGTCCGTAAAAGTCAAAAACGTACAATGTTTAATACTAGGATGCCGTCCATTTGGATGAATCCATTGTAACGACATCCATTTGGAAGGCTCGTCAGTGGCCTGCTTTAGCACATGTATCTTACAACATTTAACTATTTTAATATAAAAATACCACACCGAAGGTACCTAATACAATTCAGCAAATTACCAGTCTACGGTAAAAAAGAGCTGTTTGTTACAAAGAATGAGCATGGTAATTTCACACTTAACAATAAGAAAGTGTGTCAAACCATAAACAAAACCACTATTATAAACAAATAAAAGTTAACGTACAACTTTCTTTACAAGTATCATACGTTTTCTCTTCTAATCGCAAACTAAATCTTAACAATGGGCTTCAGAAGATCATTTTTCAGCAAAAAGTACATCAACAAAAACGTTAGAACTACTTCCTAACAGAACTAATTGTTCAAATCACAACAAAAACAGTTTCCTACTACGTATATCCTAATTTCAAACTCTGCAACCAGTTGCCTTGTAAGTGCCGAACGGAAAACGTACAGTAACAAATACCGTAGTTTTCAACTAGTTTACACACTAACATCGGCCGCCAGCCGAGTATACAGATGCGTGACATTAGCGTAAGTAATCAGCAGCGTTTTTAGGCTACTTGACACCGCTGGAAGAGCCGGCCTTCCAAATTAAGACATAACTAAATGTGCTCAATTTGTTAAAAACACACTAACCTTTTTATTACAGTAACAGCGTCTCCGAAGCGAAGGCGTAATTCCATTCAATGGTTAACTCAACAAAAACCACTATAGTTAACAATTATTATCTATTTCACACAATAAATGTTTGGTTTTTTAATATTTTCTTTTATGACACTCGCGGACGTGAGCGATGGAGCGCGAAGCGACGCACGCACAGATTGTAAAAAATGTGCATGTCTATTTCTACGTTCGGTGTTGTGTTGCCATTTTACATTCTATTTAAGGGGCAGCCGTTCAATTAATGTCCATATGGTTTGTCCTAAATTAAATAAGCAATAAGTTCTTTATAAACATAAACAGAAATTACAGTGCTTATTATGAAAAGGTAAATAACACAAATAATTTTCCTAGTTATTGACTATCAAGATTAAAACAATGCAATTTTTACTGCAAGAAATATGAAATTCATTTTCATTACCGAACGAACCAAATTACAAATGTCACTGTCACGTCAAATCCATTGATTATTCCACTTTTCATTTTCGATATTTCTCCCTGCATTATCAAAACTAGTACAACAAATGAGATAACTAGGCTATTTAACTAGTTGTAAATTGCTGCTTTCAATAATGATCAAGGCAATTTTAGTGTTCAACAACCATGGGAAGCCGAGATTATCTAAATTCTATCAATACTTTGTAAGTATACGTGAAATGTACAATGTTTCTTTTCATTCGTTGTTATACCGCACTTTTAGATCATCCTTTAAAGTGTTTTAAACTGTATTCTTTGCATATTTGCATTATGTATGAGTAGAACCAGGTTCTATTCCCATAACTCTACTGACTGGTTTTACTTAAATGGTCTAGGCACGCTACCTTTCACTTGTAGATTTTGATTGATATCCGTTATTTGTAACAGGATGTTACTCGTGACGTGATGTGTCGATTTCCTTTGAGTATCCTTCGCCGTACGACTCCATAAGAGTTCTTTTAATGTGTCCTGTAATTTTTTTAAAGCAAGTTTGAGCAAAAAGGAGTTTACAAAAGTTTGACTGTAAGGGTTCTCAGTTATTGGATTATCTATATCTGGACATTCTAATGTGATAAGGAGGGGTTACCCTACCAATCACCAATCTTATTTTAGTGGATTTCTGAATCAAATATTTTTTAAGTGTTGTAGCTACCAGTGGCGGCTCATCAAACATATCCATAAGCAAGCCGGGGCTAATTTGGCTTACATATTTCATTTACAACTCTGCTCAAACGTCCAAAAACAGGCAAGCTGGTGAGAATCGGCTTTTATGGACGCACCACCACTGGTAGCAACCCTTATGCTTTTTTTGCCATGGAATAAGGCCACCAAGATAGTAATATATTTATTTTATTTTAGTAATATATATAAATAATGATATATAGATGTAGTGCATAATGATGTTATTACAATATTTAATAAGTGGGATAATAGCTACCGAAACTTGAGTGGTAATTATGTACATGTTGCTATCTAAAATTAAGAACTAAAATGAAAACTATAATTATAATTAAAAACTAAGCTAATCTAAATTAAAATAAATCTAAAAAAGGCTCCTGCGGCATAATTGTTTTCCATCATATTTTCTCGGAAGCATTCGTATTTGTCATGCTACTTCAGTCAACCTCAGTACTTTTTGTACCGAGATTGACTGAAATATCAAGACACATTCATATGTTTCTGTGTAAATACAATAGAAAATAATAAATTATGCACTACATCTGTAAAATATTTTCTATACATATGCATGTATTTTATTTTATTTCCAGAATGAAGATATGCAGCAGCAGATCATAAAGGAGACATTCCAGCTAGTGTCAAAGCGGGATGATAATGTGTGTAATTTCTTGGAGGGTGGAAGGTATTTATCATTTATTTCAGTTCTTATTCAATTGACAATTTTAAATAACAATGTTTGTACAGAATTGTATGAAAGCTGCAACAAAACTGAAAAAAACTGTGTGAAAAAAACTCAAATAAAAATTAGTCCATTTGCTGGAGAGCTATGATACCACAGACAGACAATTAGACATTGGCATCAGACATATAACATAACAAGGAGGGGTCCTTTTATCCGCCAACGCAAAAGGAGGGGTGTTACATTATGTTTGACACGAATGTCTGTCTGTGGCATCACAGCTCACAAATATGTGGAAAGCGAGTTTCCTTGTGGTAGTTCTTAGCTATGTTTGACTAAAATTGATCCAGCAGTTTGAAGAGTAACAGTTCTTTCCCAAAATGTTTGTAAGGCAATTTTGGAATAATGCGCAATTAGGGTTGTACCTGTTATGTATAGACAATGAGGGTAGGTTTTGACATTTGTGTAGATTGTGAGGTAGTTGTGAAAAGGCAGTCTGTCAACACGAACCTGGACCAGAGGATGTGCCTGGCCCCTAAACCGGGAGTTATACGAGTATTAGTAAGTACCCAAAGTGTAAAAACTGGGCAAGTGCGAGTCGGACTTGCGCACGAAGGGTTCCGTACCATAATGCAAAAAAAGGCAAAAAAAAGGTCACCCATCCAAGTACTGACCCCGCCCGACGTTGCTTAACTTCGGTCAAAAATCACGTTTGTTGTATGGGAGCCCCACTTAAATCTTTATTTCATTCTGCTTTTAGTATTTGTTGTTATAGCGGCAACAGAAATACATTGTCTGTGAAAATTTTAATTGTCTATGCTATCACGGTTCGTAAGATACAGCCTGGTGACAGAAGGACGGACGGAAGGACAGCAGAGTCTTAGTAATAGGGTCCCGTTTTACCCTTTGGGTACGGAACCCTAAAAATGGGACCCTATTACTAAAACTCCACTGTCCGTCTGTTGGATATGGTTCTAGTGGGATGATTTTTTTCTGTGCAGTTTAACATCATATTATCTGTCTTTTTCAGTCTCATTGGAGGTTCAGACTACAAGCTGATTTACAGGCACTATGCGACACTGTACTTTGTGTTTTGTGTGGACAGCTCGGAGAGTGAACTGGGAATTCTAGATCTAATACAGGTAAATTAATTAATATCTCATCCCAGACTAATTATTATACACCAGTAATCCTATATAAATCATCCTACATCAAAGTGATTAGTGATGTATGAGGAACGTTGTAAGTCCCAATTTGCATTGTAATCATTGGCACAGTCATTGTAAAGAAAATGCGAGTTATTTCGTATAGTTCAATTTTTTTTTTGCATTCGAAATAAGGTAAACAATCTTGATGTGTCTCTTAATTGAAAAACACATTTTAAAAATAAGTTACGGCAAATATGTAACAATTATGAATCTAATACGATCATTTATATTCTTCTGCTTTCATAAGTAATAGTTACTGATTTTTAAAAATCGTTCTTCAATTAAGAGACATGTCAAAATCGCTTACCTTCTTTCAAGTTCTTTCTAATGCTAAAAAAACGAACTATAGTCGACATCTACCTTCAATTAGCGGAATTTATCAGTACTGCTATTTGACAATAGATGTCCCGGTGAACAAAAACTCTACTGTTCAACAATTTTCAACTAATTAGGGTTCCGTACCCAAAGGGTAAAACGTCCGTCCGTCCGTCTGTCCGTCTGTCCGTCTGTCTGTCACCAGGCTGTATCTCACGAACCGTGATAGCTAGATTAGCTAGACAGTTGAAATTTTCACAGATGATGTATTTCTGTTGCCGCTATAACAACAAATACTAAAAACAGAATAAAATAAAGATTTAAGTGGGGCTCCCATACAACAAACGTGATTTTTGACCAAAGTTAAGCAACGTCGGGCGTGGTCAGTACTTGGATGGGTGACCGTTTTCTTTTTGCATTTTTTTCCGTTTTTTTTTTGCTTTATGGTACGGAACCCTTCGTGCGCGAGTCCGACTCACACTTGCCCGGTTTTATTATAACCGAATCAACTGGAAGTCTATTTTCAACTCCTGCTTATAATATAAGTTGTAAATTGTTTTAGTAGTATATTTTCCGTCAAAAGCTACACTTGTTACTGATAGTTCCACTACTTGACGCTAGATGTCTACTACGAAAAAACTCGCGTTTGGTATGAAAACTGATGTATGGTGAGTTTTCGCTCTTTCTTTACTTATATAGGGCATTATCTATGAAAAGGGACCTTAATGTCGATGGCGTTTATGCCGCACAGCGTCGCGCGGCATAGTATTCATATCGGAGATTCGTTAAGAGTGCTATTACATTTCGGGGTTGAGCGAGTTTAGGTATTTTACGCGCTGCGGCAGGCCGTGCGAGCTCAGTATTCCGATCCCTTCTACCACACTCGCACTACAATGATGGATTAAACATTCTTGATCCTTCGCGAAGCATATTGAAATCAACTATAACAACACTAACCATACTTAACTTATAAAGTCCTAAAACTGTTATTTGGTAAGTACGAAAATACTAAATGCAGTGCAAATGTACATAGGGGCTGTTCATAAATTACGTCATCTATTTTTGACCCCCCCCCATCCCTCAAATCATCCAAAAATCATGCTTCGGATGACTCTGTTTCCTCCTACGTCATGCTACCATCATCCGATGTCCAGACCCCCCCCCCCCTCCTCCCATTTGAAACGACGTAATTTATGAATAGCCCCATACTCGTACTTATGAACGTATATTACTCGAAAGAAATTATAGGTACTCGCTTATTTACATATTTCGTCATTGCATTTGGTACCTATAGGTTGTAAAGTTTGTATCAACGAGGGTTAAAAACGAACTGGTACTGAGGATCTGATGATAATGATGATGATTAAGGTGGTCACGGATACCAATCAACCATGTAGTACCATGATTAGGCTCGTTTGATTAGTCTCAACAAGATCTTTGACACTGAAGATACACAGGGTCTGATGATGGAGCTGGAAGGTGGCCACGGGTACCAGTCTATCATGTAACTAAACCACTTCGTGTTTGGGCTCGTTTGATTCGTCTCAACAAGATCTTTGACACTGAAGATACACAGGGTCTGATGATGGAGCTGGAAGGTGGTCACCATTACCAATCAACCATACAACTAAACCACATCGTGCTTAGGCTCGTTTTATTCGTCTCAACAAGATCTTTGACACTAGGTGACACTCAGAGTCTGATGATGGAGCTGGAAGGTGGTCACCGGTACCAATCAACCATGCAACTAAACCACTTCATGTTTAGGCTCGTTTGACTAGTCTCAACAAGATCTTTGACACTAGGTGATACTCAGAGTCTGATGATGGAGCCGGAAGGTGGTCACCGGTACCAATCAACCATGCAACTAAACCACTTCATGTTTAGGCTCGTTTGATTAGTCTCAACAAGATCTTTGACACTAGGTGATACTCAGAGTCTGATGATGGAGCTGGAAGGTGGTCACCGGTACCAATCAACCATGCAACTAAACCACTTCGTGTTTAGGCTCGTTTAATTCGTCTCAACAAGATCTTTGACACTAGGTGATAAACCAAACACGAAGTGGTTCAGTTACGTGATAGACTGGTACCCGTCGCCACCTTCGAGCTCCATCATCAGACCCTGAGTAGTATCTTGTGTCAAAGATCTTGTTGCGACGAATCAATCGAGCCCAAACACGAAGTGGTTTAGTTGCATGGTTGATTGGTACCGGTGACCACCTTCCGGCTCCATCATCAGACCCTGAGTACTATCTTGTGTCAAAGATCTTGTTGAGACGAATAAAACGAGCCTAAACACGAAGTGGTTTAGTTGCATGTTTGACTTGTACTGGTGACCACCTTCCGGCTCCATCATCAGACCCTGAGTACTATCTTGAGTCAAATAAATACATATAGAATGTCAGGTCGTTTCAAATAAGGCCTGATTCGAAACAAATTTGACAAATTCAGAGTGATTTTTCTTGGATATTTTCTAGCTTACTTTATATATACACTACGACATTATAATTATCAGAATCACAAAATTATTATACCAAAAAAATTTTTTTTTATCAATTCTAAGATGATCAAAAAAATCAAATAAACGCCGCCGTCTTTTTAATTAGGCGCCAAATTGCTGTCAAAAACTTGATAAGTATGGAAGAAACTTGCACATAACTAATTTCCAACATAACCTGTTACCTAATATTATACCAATACTGAAAGGTAATTTCATTGCAATATCCATGAAACAATGAGGATCTAGACATATCTTCAAATATCTGGCGTATCAGGAATTTCGTCGATGTGGTGTCAGTTACCGGGCATTGGTTACTTTTCGACAGAGAAATCGACACCAACATCACTAAAAGAAACGGTTCGCAGCTTTAGTTTAATAATGCGGATTTCCAATATTACTTTGATAATATTTGGAGATGATCCACGATGTTTATGAGGCAATCAGCATGCTTAAGCCAGTACCCTCGAAATCGGACCAAAAAACTTGATTCAACAAAGTCCCACAGTATTGACCTATTGAACGGTATGGAGTGGAGTGTCCAAGGAATTAGTTCGTTAAAACAACAAAAACTATATGCAATATAATATTTCAAAATAAACATTGTTCTTGATAGGACTCAAACTAAGAAACTGTCAAAAAACACTGTCGGATGTATGATGGAGGGCATACAACAAAACTAACGACAGGAGCGGGAAGAAATGGAAAATGATGAATTTACTTATAAATAACAATTTTTAAACAAATTTTCAATAAATTATGGAAAAACAAATCTTGATTCAGCTAGCTTCAGTACCATTAATAGGGTTTTCAATTTGGCAGATTGAATTCGAATCAGGCCTTATTTTTAATTCTGTCCGGTAGTTTATTAAACTGTACCATTATAAATTATAATACTATAAAAACAGTGCTAGGATCAAAGTCTCTCGTTGCGGTTTACACGCACACAGTATAGCGTTTTACACGGCGCCCGCCGCACACAATGATAAAAAACCTCGTCGTCGCCGTTGAAAATGTGCGGAGCCGACCGACACACGTCCTGCCTGTACAAGCTCTGCCGCGGCACTGAGCTGGCGAGCGCGCGTCATCGGTAATATAGAGTAGTTTTCAAAAAATTGCCAAAAAATTATAGTAGAATTTCATAAACACTAATGTATACCAACAGTATAAGCAAACATTACAGATTGCTTGAGTAAGAAAATGACTTCGATATTAAGTAGATTTTCGTAGGAAATGACACTTGTTTCGGAGAGAAAATTGAGTTCGTTTTACTTTGATTTTCTCTTTCTTAAAGGTATGTAGGGAAAATATCGTTTGATATGCCTAAAGTACAGGGTATTAGTAATACAAAATAGCCAGGTTTAGCAGAGTAAACTTCTCAACATTTCCAAATAAGAGCTTGCCATTCAGTGCTTCACGGGGTTTTTCGGAAACGATCATCAGAAAAAAAATCATTACTAATTTAATAAGTGTTTTTTCTAATATTTACAACGATATTTAAAAAGATAAGAAGACGCTTTTACTGGAACAAGTACTCATTGCTTCTAATAATGAGCACAAAGTCCTGAATTTCGTCGACTAGTATCATCAATTTTGCATTATTTCGACTTTTCTTGTAAGAGCGCTCTTAATGGCGTAAGCACCATCGACTATAAGATCCCATTTCATAGATAACGTCACATATTAAACAAACAAAGCGAGTGTAGTGTAAATTATAAATTATAATGTTACATTAGTTTTTTTTTTGTTCTTTTTATCTGCAATCGGCTGTTTTAGCCATAATCAGATGTACAACATTAGTTTGAACATAAATTATAATTTTAGGTGTTTGTGGAGACTCTGGACAAGTGCTTCGAGAATGTTTGCGAGCTGGACTTGATATTCCACGCTGATGCGGCGCACCAGGTATGATTGTTATGCCAAATTTTAATTAAGATAATAGTTATTTAGTCTAAATTAAATGCATCACGTTTTTATTTGTAATGATTAGATAATATCCCTGTCGCTTCGTTTCGCCATCGTTATAGGCGACCATATATCCATCTTCACCAGATGGCAGTATTCGACTGTGCTGTCCTGTGCTGCCTCACATAGCTACACGGAATGTACCTGAGGATAGGCCAAAGGTATGGCGCCATCGCTTGAATGGATTGCACCATAGCTTTGGCCTAGTCTCGAGTAGATGGCGTTACCTTTTGATATAAACATTAACACATATCAGGGAAAGAATAAGGATCAAAGTCAAATGGCGTTCTAAAAGTTTTAATCTTCGGTCGAAAGATGGCAGTAAATTTACTGTGGTAACATAATTTACCATGACAATAACTCTCTATACACTCTATTCTCTTTGCTTAGTGAATTTAATTTGAGTGATGTGTTCACCAGGTGCTGGATGAGCTCGTGATGGGCGGCATGGTGCTGCAGACCAACATGGCGGACATTCTTTGTAGATTGCAGGAACAGAACAAGATGCAGAAGGCTGAAGTAAGATTATGTCATGATTTCTTTATTGTATAAATGTATACTAGCGGCTGCCCAAGAGTTATGAATACTTATGAAATGATGTTTCGTACATAAGTTCCGAAAAACTCATTGGTGCGAGCTGGGATTTGAACCCGCGACCTCCGGATTTAAAGGCGCACGTTATTACCGCTAGCCCACCAGCGCTTTTAGAATTTATGATGAAATTAATTTTCTAATGTAACTCACTCCGCGATTCCGTCGCGTCACTCCAAGTACAATCAACAACAGAGCTATGAATACAGGCAAAGTGCCAAAAATATGTATACACGACCTTAATGTACAGGCAATAAATGTACTGTATACATATTTTTGACACTTTGCCTGTATTCATAGCTCTGTTGTTGACTGTACATGCGGCATCCGTCGTAATAGACGCGTTTTGTTAGAGAGTGAACCTTAACCGCAAGGTGGCGCAAGTGCGAGCAGGCGTTCGTTCCGTAGCGGTGCGCGGCAACTACTACTGGTAGACACCAATATTGGTGTAGCGACGCGACGAAACCGCGTAGTGAGCCACGCTTGTACGGCTACCATCAGTTTGTCACTGTAATTTGTGTAATTTACTTTCTATACATCTCGCTCGCACTCGCATATTAGTGCAAACGGGATGTATAGAAAGTAAATTACGTTCTCGACGGCGTTTATGTCAGTGACAAACTGACAGACTGATAGTTATATAATGTATGAATGTTTAAATATCTTACTTTTTTTACGTATAATATGTTGCCACGCCCTAGTAGGGTCCATGCTGTACTGAATGAAACTTAAACACCTTTATAAACACCATGGATTGCATCGAATAAATGATTATGATTATGATTATGATGGTAACCGTACTGGTAAAGATACAGAGTAACTATAGATATACTTGGTCAAGCAGATCATGTCGGTAGAAAAAGGCGGCAAATTTGAAAAATGTAGGCGCGAAGGGATATCGTCCCATAGAAAATTTGAATTTCGCGCCTTTTTTTACTGACAAGATTTGCTTGACCAGCTTTAGTAGTATTATTTTAACGTAATGTTGTGGTGTGTGCAGGCGGGTATATCCGCGGCGCCGGCGCGCGCCGTGTCGGCGGTGAAGAGCATGAACCTGCCGCAGCAGCTGCGCGACATGCGGCTGCCGGACCTGCCGCAGGCCATCAAGGTACACCTTCTTCTTCTTCTTTATTAGGGGCTATCTTTCTGGTCGGTCCCTCATTACTGAGGATCGTGGTCACAGGAACCCCTCAAATAAACAATCTGTCTCCATCGGTTGCGGTCCAAAGTAGCCCTCACTACTTGATGTAGCTTGGAAGAGGCGGTGGCTTCCTTTATTTGGTCAGACCGACGTGTTATACTAGGGGCTATATTATGATATAAGGCTTCAAAGCCTATGTATCACTGCGACCATCCCTGATATATTGTGATCGCCACCTACTACAACTCTCGATCCAAACATGCAACTTCAAACAGCTGCACGATCCTTTTGGTCTCGAGAAACTACCTCCTCCGGGCGTAATATGTGTCCGCCCAGGATTAGGTCACGAGTACGCATTAGGCAAGGGCACTCTGTGAAGGTACTCCTTATACAACAAAGTCCCCGCCGCATCTGTCTGTTTGTGTGTTTGTTTCATAGAGAATACTCTATAACAGGGATCACCAATTAGTTCTCGGGGTCTGTTTTAAGAAATGAATTGACCATCGCGGCCCGCACAACATTTTATAGAAAAAAAATATTTATTAAACAAATGTACCTAATTACAGAAATAACAAACCTATTTTTTTACATGTCAATGTATAAAATGACATTTTTTTGTTGCGGACTATCTGTCTGAAGTTTGGAGTAAAATTGGTGCAAGCTATTGACGTTAAATCCTGGAAATGTTCATCAGTAAGTCGTAATCGAAATTTATTCTTAATGAAATTCATCTTCGAAAATGTTGCTTCACAAATATATGTTGACCCAAACAAAGTACCTAATAAGTTTCAAAGCTAATTTTCCCCCGGCCGTTTTCGAATTGACGTCAACAAAGATAATGCGGGGGATACATTTTTATAAATTACGTACTCTGTAGTGCGAAAGTTGCTGTGCTCTCGTGGTCCGCACAAAATGGGTCGGCGGTCCGGACGCGGACCGCGGTCCGCCATTTGGCGACCCCTGCTCTATAACTAAAGAGTGGTAATTTCAAACCTCAGTTTTCTTATTCTTTATTTAACAAGCAGAAAGGTCTGCTAACGATGTTACTAAGCTTAGAATAAAAAGTGGAAAAATTACTGTCTTGGTTGAGACTTGAACTCACGGCCTCCGCATCGATACTCCAGCGCTCTGCCATCTGAGCCACCAAGACCATCCATAGCTAGAAAATCTTTTCACTATATTACAGGTCAAGGGGACCCTAGGGTAGGGTAGGGTAGGGTAGGGTAGGGCGCTAGCGACATCTACCTTAAGAGTGTTATACTTCTTAAATGTCGACTACAAAATAACGCGCGTTTTGGTAAAAAAACTGATGTATGGAGTTACCACTCTTTAGTTACTTTTATTACTCTATGCCCTGTATTATAAACAAAATCACATTTTAACCTCTAGCCCCCCATACGTCAAATCTTGCCAAGCAAAATTAAGTTTTATTTTATCAACACAAAGTTCAAATTAGCGAATGGAATAGGAGACCTTTTTATAGGTCTCTGGGCGGCTAGAGGTTAACATGTTCATGTATCAGTTACCAGGGCTGTCTTAAACTATGCCGGGGCCCTTGGGCACATAAGAATTTGGGGCCCTTTTTTAAAGTAACGAAAGCTAATTAAAGTAAAATTTTTCTACTATTATCTTCTATTTATTATGAGCAATCAACTATACTGTTACTGTCTGTCCTTCGGGGCCACCTGAGGGTGGACGCCCTGGGCATAGAAAAATATAGTAAGACAAGAGCGCTCACTCCATACATCAGTTGTGGTACCAAATATATTAGTTTTTTCATAGTCGACATCTAGCATCGAATAGCGGAATTATCAGTACTTTAAGTAGCAGTAATATTAATATTTTGGTACCAAAACTGATGTATGGAGTGAGCACTCTTGTCTTACTATATTTCTCTATGCCCTGGGCAGTGGGCACGGGCCCCGTGTGTCCTTATGGTAAAGACGGTACTGTCAGCTTACAAGACATCCTTGTCCAGGACCTGAAGTTCTGACCGCTGCAGCAGGCGTATCCCGCCACGCCCGTCGCCCTAGCCACCAACATCATCAACACCATCTGCCCCGACAAATACCAGAACCTCCAACCGGAGATAACCTCAAAATTCTTCGGCAGCGAGACACTATCCACCAAGTTCGCTGAGAGCTTCGCTGAGAATTATCAGCAGACTGAAGGAATTAATTTCCCAGAGTATGAGACGCAGAAGAATGAAGGTTATCAGGATTTGAGCGGGGCGGTGGAGTATAGGAAGAGGAAGAAGAAGAAGAAGGGTAAGAATTGAGGGACCAGAACGGAGACATGCTTGTTGGTTTTAATTTTTTGGTGGACTTTAAAATGGTACCCAACTTTTAACTAAAATGGTACCCATCTTTTTACTGAAATGGTACCCATCTTTTTACTAAAATGGTACCCACGTTTATGTCACTTCTAGCAAGAAATCTTTTTGTCACTTCTAGCAGGAAATATGAGCTTTTTCGATTCTAAGACTCAATTTTTTTCCAAAAGCATAGGAGCATTTTGACACTATTTTTCATCTAAGCTAAGGACATCGGAGTAAATGCAACTAACTATGAGGCTATTGCGTCTATTTCTCGAACGCCCTTGGTCGGAACTCTTTCTGTGTTACGTTTTATTTCGAAATAGCTTCCAGGCTTTTATCACTATTAGACGGGAGCTCTTGTAACTCACGTTTATAGGGTGTGTTCCTCAAAAGGAAAAAAACGGAACCCTTATAGCAGCGGTCGGCAACCTTTTAGCAACCAAGGTAGCCTAAGCAAATTAGAAAAATCTGCGGAATTAATTCGTGTAGTTTTGAAAATTGGTACAGGTATACCTTGTGGTGTCCAGATAAACATACTAAAAGTCCTCGAGGGTAGGGGGTGTGCGGGGGGTGTAGAGGGGGGTTGAAGGTACTTTTTTTCATATTTTTGCTCATATCTCGAATATCTGTACGAATAGCATTATAATTACTTAAGACAAAAGTTTTGACATAAAATTTACTACAAATTTGGTTATGTTTATTTTTACTCTGCGATCAATACTTTAGGGGCTACAGGCTGTTAAAGTTAAATAAGTAATTAAAAATAGACGGTTTAAGAAAACGTAAAACTTAGAGTAAGCAAGCTAAGCAACCTGCTGATAAAATATAAAAAAATAGGCCATATGCATGTCGGGCCATGCTCAGTGTAGGGTTCCGTAGTTACCCGTCTGTCAAAATAGACTATTTGCCATAACTCAAAAACAGCTGTACCGATTAGGTTCGCTATATTTTTCCTTGAAAGTATTTACTAAGTTATGTTTTCACGATTTTTTTCATATTTTTTGGACCTATGGTTCAAAAGTTAGGGGAACTAAGGGGTAAATCACAACTTTTTTTCTTTCAGATCGATTATTTCCGAAAATATTAAGTTGTTCAAAAAATGGTTCTTGAAGACCCTTATTCGTTTTAAAAGACCTATCCAACGACACCCCACACTATAGGGTGGAAGCGAAAAAAAATTTCATCCCCACTTTAATGTAGGGCAACCACCATAAAAAATTTTTTTTCTAGTTTTCATGTTTACATTTGACACGAATATATAAATCAGTTACGCTGACAAAGTTGTAAAATATAAATTAGAAAAAATATTTTTTTAGGGTGGCTGCCGTACATTAAAAAGGGGATGAAATTTTTTTTCGCTTCCACCCTATAGTGTGGGGTGTCGTTGGATAGGTCTTTTAAAACGAATACGGGTCTTCGAGAACCATTTTTTGATCTGCTTAATATTTTCGGAAATAATCGATCTGAAAGAAAAAAAGTTGTGTTTTCCACTTTAGTTCCCCTAACATTTGAACCATGGGTCCAAAAAATATGAAAAAAATCGTGAAAGTAAAGCTTAATAAAGACTTTCAGAGAAAAATATAGCGAACCTAATCGATTAAGCAGTTTTTGAGTTTTTGCAAATAGTCTATTTTGACGGACGGGTAACTACGGAACCCTACACTGAGCATGACCCGACATGCTCTTGGCCGGTTTTTTTTTATTTTATCAGCAGGTCATTTAGCTTGCTTATTCTTAATTAAAATTTTTATTTATGATGAACAATTATGAAAATACGACGTTTTTTTAAACCGTCTATTTTTTATCTCTTATTTAACTTTAACAGCCTGTAGCTCCTAAAGTATTGATCGCAGAGTAAAAATAAACATAACCAAATTTGTAGTAAATTTTATGTTAAAACTTTTGTCCGAAGTAATTATAATGCAATTCGTACACATTTTCGAGATATGAGCAAAAATATGAAAAAAGGTACCTTCAACCCCCCTCTACACCCCCAGCACACCACCCTCGAGGACTTTTAGTATGTTTATCTAGACACCACAAGGTATGCCTGTACCAATTTTCAAAACTACACGAATTATTTCCGCAGCTTGCCCAAATTCGGCTTAATTTGACGTGGCTAAGGGCAATAGTAGTTACCGAAGTTGACGCGGGTCGCACTTTGTTAATATTTAAGACTTTATCAGACATTGTCGTTTGTCAATATTACATACAAAATTGCCAGGGAGTCCTCGGGCCGCAAGTGAGAGGTTCGCGGGCCTGCATGCGGCTCACGGGCCGCTTGTTGCAGACCGCTGCCTCATAGGATCATTTTGTTGTCCGTCCGTCCCTTTAACTCGGGAACGCGTGGAGATACCGAGTTGAAAGTAAGACTATATGCTCAGGTCTAAGGTCCCTTGAAGCTGTGAAAACATCTAACTTCTAAGTTAACGTAAATAAAGTTTCGACACTCTTAAGGGAATCAAAATTGTTAGGGTACTTCCCGGTTCATTACCTAGACTAGAACTACATGTGAAATTTGGCGAGTAATTTTTTTAAGAAACTCAAATAGACGCAATAACCCCATAGTTGCCTTTATCCCGCTCGACTTTACGAGAATTATCAGTGTTTATGGGAAGAAATATCATTAGATAGATTTCTAAAATGCTGATATATAATATAATTATTCGACTGCTATTGATGGGGGAGTAATATTTAAGAGTGTATATATGTATTTGTATGTGTATGTATTGTATATGTATTATATTGGATAAGCTTAAAAGCCTAAACATCTTGGGCGCCATTAATTTATTACGTAAGACGATTTAGGGTTGGAGGGGGGGTAGAACATATCCTGTTTTATCTTAGGGGCTATTCATAAATTACGTAATTTCAAATTAGGGGAGGGTAGGTCTGAACATCGGATCAATCGGATGATAGTAGCATGGACGTAGGAGGAAACGGGGTAATTCGAAGCATGATTTTTGGATGATTTTAGGGAGGGGGGGGTCAAAAATCGTCATAAATAGATGACATAATTTATAGACAGCCCCTTACATAGGGGTGGGAGGGGGTCAAAAACTGGCAAGAATCGTCTTACGTAATAAATGAATGGCGCTTTGATGGTTTTTGTGTAAAATGTTGTTATATATGTCAATTGTAGGAGTGTCGTAAGATATTAAGCAGTTGGGTTAAAATCTTATAATATTTTGTTAACTATTAACCCTTTCAACGCCACGCCGCTTGGCGTGTCATCTTGAACTTTATCGGAATGCACGAAGGTTGATATTGGGCTGTATAGTTCGTTTTCTTAGCATTAGAAAGAACTTGGAAGAAGATAAGCGATTTTGACATGTCTTTTAATTCAAAAACGCTTATTAAAAATCAGTAACTATTACTTATGAAAGCAGAAGAATATAAATGATCGTTTTAGATTCATAAATGTTACATATTTGCCGTAACTTATTTTTAAAATGTGTTATTCAATTAAAAGACGCATCAAGATTGTTTACCTTATTTCTAATGCTAAAAAAAAAACGAACTATAGCCGCGCGCGTCAGATGGCGCCTTTGACGGCAAGGGTTAAATAAATCTAAATTGTAATGCTTTCTTCATGTTCTGAAATGTTCTGGAAGATACTGGATGATTATTACATTTATTACTGTAGAAGTGTACTAAAATACAATATAGGTGATATCTGCACATTTTTATTCTAATTTCATTTCTTAAAAAACAACCTGTAAGGGTTATATTTTTTACAAAATGGCCGCTCAAGTGTGTCTTCGTTTCATGTACCTAACGGCGTATTTTGATTTTACATATTTAGAAAAATCTGTATATTAAATACATATTACCTAAGTATGTCCCTCTTATGCAAGAATACCCACTCAAAATAAAATAAAAAATATGAGTTTGAACATAAGTTTTGATCTTCCTTATAAAAAATGTGATTATAATTTTCATTTCCACTTGAAATATGTATAAAAATTTAAAAATGTAATTATATTACATTCCATTAGTTGGCTTATAAATACACAAACATAAATATTGTTAATATGAGAAATAAATTTATATAAAAACAAATCTAAAATGTCTATGGCGTAAGGCGACGCTGAAATGCTTAATTAGTAAATAAAACGTATAAATAATTGTATTTAGCTTATAAGAAATATATTTTATGTTACAATTATTATTCGTTTATTTCATAAATAAACCTTTTAGACTTCATTAGATCATTCAGATTTATATTGGTTTGATTGGAGGCATACAAATAACAAAAAAATCCAAAGTAAAGAAAATTATGATCCAAAAAAAACACCCGAAAATCGAACAGACCAGCAAAACCACCCCAAAAAATTACACAAAAGGGTTAATTTGATGTCATACTAGTAACGCCATCTATGTGTCATCTTTCAAACTATTTTTTTTTATAAAAGCGCCATCTTTTATCAGATCATCGAACTTGCAAGTTGACAATGTAAGCAATCTTAGGAAAATCAAATAAGGCTACACCACTAGTTTCGTTAGTTATGCTACTGCCCGCTAGATGGCGTTATAATCAAATATGTTACAGCTTAGAATAATCACTACTCGGCAATAGATGGCGTTACTGGTCACGTGCAGCGAAGGAGTTCATGTATTTTATTTATAATTATTTTGTTAGTATTTTTGGATTTCTTTACGTTTTTGTGATTATTATACAAACTCTTGTGTCGCTTTACTGAGAGGACGCCAGAAGTCCGCCAGATTCATGTCGTGGCCAGTCGCGGGGCGAGGTAATGTGAGTCGGGGCGGGGCGGTGCGTGGCCGTTCTGTATGATCATACTATTACTTATTCTGTGGCTCTTAGTAAGACTTGGTAAGACTTATATATAAGTTCAGAGATTCATTCTATAGATATCTGCCTCCGTCCACAATGTTTCTTGGACCGTGAAATAAACATTAATTTAGGAGCTCATCATCATTTAAAACAACATTACGGGTAACCGCAACTTATTTGCATTTGTAAACTGTTTGTAAGTAGGTACTTGTACCTACCTACAACATGGATGCCTAATCGAGGATGACGTTGCAGGCCACGTAGCCAAGATGCCAATCGCTTACGCTCCGTAGCGATCGAAACGCAACTGTCACTGTCGCACTAACAAGGAAGAGTGATAGAGAGACAAAGCTTTTCGCTGTCGAAGCGATAGCGATTGTAACCTTGGCTAGGCCGGCTGGTATTTTATTGAGCGATCGAAAAAGTCTGTCAGAATCCTGGTGGTTTGTACACTGTATACCGGGTGTGGCCTGTATCACGAGCAAATAATTAAAACATAGATTGTACTCCTCAAACGGTGACACTTTTGTTCAACAACTTTTAAAAATTATGAAGTATTTAGCCTCCTTATTTTTCATACAAAATAAATATTATCTTCAATGAACGACATCGCCACGCCATATCATTGTGATTGACCTTGCTTGTCACGCCTTAAGACGAAACAGGAGCTGAGTTTTAAATATTTTAGGTAAATATACCTACCCGTGTCGCTAACGGAAGCGGCACCTAAAAGTTGGCGATAAGGATAAGGCGAAAAATCCTGCGTAAAAATCTCAAAAATCGAGGTTTCGTACTCCTCTGTTTCCTCCTCCAAAACTTAACCAATCGTAACCAAATTTGGAAATCTAAATGATTATGAAATTATCTGTGTCAGACCGTTTTGCTTTTTTGGCTAATTGATATTTGATATCAGTTTTGAATGCCACGCTTCTCATTGCGGCATAGTCAATTAGGCCATTTTGGCCATTTTTGAAGGGCTCTAGAGCGCCTTAAAAAACAAAAATATCAAAAAAAACAAAACGGTCCGACACAGATATTGACAATATTAATCTGTGTTGAAAAAATCATTGCTCTAGCTTCAAAAACCACGGAGGAAAACGAGGAGTACGTTTGTATGGAGAAATGACCACCCCTGTTGGCTCTTAAACATAACAAAATTCGCAATACATTGTGTCTTAGAAATAAAGAAATAAACAAACCACAAGTTATTTATTTTTAAAAGTTGCTGAACAAATGTTGGTCAGTATGAGGACGAGTACAGCCTACTGTTTCATTTTTTGCTCGTATTACAGGCCACACCCGGTATAGTATTGCTAGTAGTAATAGTATTCATAGTACGTAGTCTCAATAGGAACTGCGCCTCAGTATTGAAATGAGTAAATATTGAAAGAAAAAAATTGGTGACTACAAAACTCTGCTATTGTATATTTTATTCTGTGTTTAATTTAATTTATTTTATTTCTTTGGAAAACTTACAGATATAGTAACAAAACTAGTAAACGTACTAGTGCTCGACATGCTAATGCCCACTAGATGACACCTTGCTGTCACCTCTATTGATAATGACTTAAGTTTCAAGATGACGTGTACTGGGACCCAGTGGCGGATTTGCAGTCTTTGCCGCCCTAGGCCCCAAGCCCTGTAGCCGCCCCTTTCAAGGCACCCATAATATTTACTACATATATTCAAATAAACTATATTAAAAAAAATCTAATTATATTTACCTACTTATAAATTATTAAGTATTACAGATGTAGTGCAAGTGCTATTTATACGTCATAATTTTATAGAAGATTGACGTTTAAAATAACACTTGCACTACGTGTGCTAACAAAATCGTTGCAGTCTTTTCTTCGTCTAAAGCCCGCTCCACACTCGTGCGCGAATCGCGGCGCGAAGCCGCGAACGCGAGTCTGGAGTCGATTTCGCATATCAGCGAACTAGACTCCACACTCGCGTTCGCGGCTTCGCCCGCGATTCACGCGCATAGTCTGGAGGGCGCTTCACTCTATCATGACATGTGCGGTGTTTCTACAATGTATATTTTTGCACTCCCTTACCAGTAAGCAAAATTCACAATATCACATATAACATTATTGAAATTACTAGGTATTCTCCGTAATAATACAATAGGACATGACAATATTCCGTTTTGCAAATACAACATTACTTTTCGTCGGGTGACAAGCAAAAGTCACTAAGTACTATCAAAACATTTAAGTAACAATGCACTTTATTACAATTGTAACACGGTTTATAGTCCAATAATTTCAATGGTGTTAGTTAGTGACTTTTGCTTGTCACCCGACGTTTTGTCAATGTAACCCACAAATGACCGACCATTGAAATGACCGTCCGCATAATAAGGATCATTTGGAGAAACTTGCCAATTTGGCTCAAGTAAAATTATACGAAGGAAGTGGTCAATATGTGGGTCATATTTAATTTCTGAGCAAATACTTCGCTTGGACAGTTTGGGTTCGGTTGGAAACTTTTACAGGGACCGTGTACGTTTTAGGGTCTGCCATCTTGTGGCCTGAATCGGAAACATATGTGCACATACATTGCCAAAGCAAGTGCTACCATCTACCGTTCCCGTCGATACATTTCATTGTGCATAGTAGGTTCTGCAATCTTGTGGGCTACATCGGAAGCATAAACGACACATTTACGCCTCGCGCCAAAAATCTGACGGCTCCTATGCTGTCTCCCATAGTTCATGCACGGGGCCTATAGAAACTAGTATAAACATGGGAAATTAAAATATAATAAGTATGAATATGAGAAGTTATTGGAAATAATTTCTACAGAACCCAACCCGCTACGATAATAAGAATAATTCGCAATAATCAACAAATACGGTGACCACAAGCATCCGAAGCATTTAATACCCAGTCCGGTCGCCATCTGTGACCACAGCGCTGACCAATAATTTGAGGACATACCTTATAGCTATTATTTGCACGACTTCTTTTATACTTGTCTGGGTATAAAAGAAAGAAAAAAAATTCATTTTTTTACGTGAAACAAAACCAGTTAAATTAAAAACAAGACATAGATCAGATGGATGTTGAAAAGTACCCCCACTCAGCGTAATGCTACGGTAAGCCTCAGCGCTGATTTTCAGTGGGGACCTAATAAAGACAGTGGATCAAATAAGCGGCCAATGCAGCCTATTCATGCTTGTAATTTTAGTGCAGTTAGTTCTTCCTCTCGTTATCCCGGCATTTTGCCACGGTTCATGGGAGCCTGGGGTCTGCTCGACAACTAATTCCAAGAAGTGACGTAGGCACTAATTTACGAAAGCGACTGCCATCTGACCTTCCAACCCAGAGGGGAAACTAGGTCTTATTGGGATTAGTCCGGTTTCCTCACGATGTTTTCCTTCACAGAAAAGCAACCAGAAATATCAAATGATATTACGTACATCATCATCATCATCATCATTTCAGCCTATATACGTCCCACTGCTGAGCACAGGCCTCCTCTCATGCGCGAGAGGGCTTGGGCTATAGTCCCCACGCTAGCCCAATGCGGATTGGGGACTTCACATACACCTTTGAATTTCTTCGCATTTCGTACATAAGTTTCGAAAAACTCATTGGTACGAGCCGGGATTTGAACCCGCGACCTCCCGATTGAAAGTCGCACGTTCTTGCCGCTAGGCCACCATCGCTTTTATTTCTAGTAGAGTGGAGCTTTATTGAGCTTACTGTGATTAGATAATATTATTATTTATTTATATGTCTTTCCCATCACGGAACAATGGTGTCCTGGACCTTTAGGTGTGCGCGGAGCAGAAGCCAAAACGTAGAGTCCCTTTTGACACTTTAAAGAAACGTATTTTATTACGTAATGCCAGTTTTTTTTAATCACAGAAGAAATGTAAATATGGGAACCGAAAGCGTATAAAAAATGCTACATGTGTTAAAAATACTTCGCAGATAATAGTCTGTGCGGAAAGAGGAGTCATGGAATATAAGGGAGCCCATATATTCCACAACTCTTCTCTTTCCGCACAGATTCTACGAGTATATAGGTAGATAGATAAACATAAGTACTATAGGAAGGATGTACAAAAAATAATAACAGCCATTTTGAAACTCGCAGTATTTAGGTATAGGTACCTACCTACAGTAGTAGGTAACCTAAGTAGGTAGTTACTTTGTACTAAATAAAATATGTTAAATATGTGCACATATTGACATCTTCTTATTTTGTATGTTTACAAACGATTACCTTTGTCTGAACTACAGAATGAATTATCGTCGAGTTAGGAGTTAGAGGTATTAAATAGTTTAACTTATTGCTTATCGCTATAACTTAAGAAGAATTCATGTACCTAATAAATAAATATTATTTGAAGAACGTAAAGCGCTACATAGCAAAACGCTTTTGTAATAATCTCTGGCTTTACTTAATTATAAAATTACATAAATGTCTCAGGGCTCGATTCGGATTTTGAAATAGATATCTATTAGATATCTTTTAGACATCACCAAGATACGATAACGATATGTTTAAGATCTAACCTGTCAAATTTGACATTTGCACGATTCTGGAGATACTCTTGAACGATTTCCACAGGATATGACTTAGAGATCCAATTCACATCTAATAGATATCTTAAACTATCTTACGTAAAAGTGACATTGGTTGCCCGAATTGCGCTGCAAAAGAGAACTAGTTGATATCTAAACTATAACGTATCTAGAATGGATCTAGTACGTGTCGCCTCTTGTGAATATCTTGAAGTTCGAATACGGCAGTCAGTGGTCGTAGTTCAAATCAAACTTTAGTCCAAAAAACTGTTCTCCGCCATTTCAAAACTACCTTTTCCCGCAATAATTCCACATCGTGCATAATTACAGCCTGGCAAAAAAGAGTAGAAATTAATAGGGGCGCCACTGTCGCTTACATGGCAACACAAATAGTACGACCTAGAGATATTGATACTTGGGCCATGGACAGATTTAATGTTCTTGTTTGTATCGACTCTTCCCAAAAGTTATGACTATTGGTTATTCGAATGCCAAATTTGCACACACCCAATATTTGACAACGTCGGAACCGATTTTGGATAATATAGGTAAGTCAAGAAAGTGGACTCCACTCTCATCAGTCTCATCAGCAGGTAGGTACTGGAAATACAAATTTTGAGTTTTTGTTATGTTCGTTTTTGTTAGCATTAGAAATAAGGTAAACAATATTGATGCGTCTTTTAATTGAAAAACACATTTTAAAAATAAGTAACCACAAATTATATCTAACAGTTGTCAATCTAATATGATCATTTACGTAGGTCACTCAATAAATTTTGACATAAAAAAAGCTATTGATATTAGTATTATTTAGTTTAAATTTTTTTTCAAAATACTCTCCATTACTCTCTATACAAAGTTCCATTCGTCTGAACCAACTTTGGAAGCACTTTTGCCAGTCTTCATCAGATAGGTCCGAAATTGCTTCTTCATATGCAGCCACGGCTTCTTCAGCACTTGAAAAAAACTTCCCTGTTATTTTTTCTTTCACCACCGGATACAAAAAGAAATCGCAGGGAGCTAAGTCAGGACTGTAGGGTGGATGTGGTAAGGTTTCTATCCCAGCTTTCTCAATAAACGCCTTTGTTCCGAGGGACGTATGTGAAGAGGCGTTATCGTGATGCAGCAAGATTGAACCGAAGAGCATGAAGTACTATTCTCAGGTGTTCCCGGCTACCATCAAAGCCCAGGTCTTCTTTCACTATCGGAAGCAGACTTCTTAGAGTTGGCACCTGTGTAACTGAAAAAGGTATATTTTATTATATTATACTACATTGAATGCTATAATTTTTATTTAATATTTAATACAATTATGTTTACACGGCATTACAGTAAAAATACCAATGCGCCGAGAAACGTATAATAGTGTAGATACATATTAATTAAGGTTGTAAGGTTTTTTCACATACCTGTTTTTTCACCTTGTAAAAAAATTGAACCTTTTGCCTAATGGCACACAGGTCGAAATTATCCAGTTTCTTTTTTGGACGCCCCTTCCGGCGTTTTCCAGGCGTTGCAAACACAGCATTGTTAAGGTCATCTTCTAATACAATTCTGCTTACAGTAGTTTACCTGATTCAATAAACAGATTTACCTGATTGAATAAATATAAAGAAGAGTTAATTATAATTTCTAGTTAATACAGTTATAATAGTCACATGTTTAATATAATTTACAAAACATTTACATTATAACGCAATATATCGCAAATCGCAAGTACCAAGTTGGTTGGTTGGTTAACATATTACACATAACCTTAAAAACATAACCTTTGGGATTGATTGAATTTTCAAGAAAACAGTTATTAAAAGCTTGAAAAACATGGGGATTTTGTAAATTACGCCAGAGTTCACCATTTTTAGTATTCTAAAATCATTACAAACCTGTCATCTCAGCCGTTCTTTGGTAAACATTGTCCAGTTCCGACAACAAGGTTTTGGCTTCAAATTCTGCCAGAAACCGCCTGTAAACGTTATAAATAACCTGGCGGGTGCCACTTCGGATCGTCCCGTTCATCATTTGCCACAATAACAACAGTTTACTGACGATAAATTTAAACAATACAATAAATACGAAAATAAACTAACACTGTTGACAACATAGATACTAACAACTGACATATTAAACAGTGTTGTAAGAGCAAAAAAAAATTAGTTCCATATCTACTCTTTTTTGCCAAACTGTACGTTACCTATGTCTATGTAAATCTTTAATTTTATCTAAAAAACACCTCAACCATTAATTTGCATCCATTGAAGCCTTCAAAATCGCAAAACTGACACCACAATCAAAACATTTTGACTCCGCGACAAAATTTATAGAGGCGGCGCGTTTGTCCTTTTTTCGCCCACTTTTTCACCCACTGCTGGGCTTTTGTGAGCTGGGTGGTCGCAGGCGCCAAAGTGACATAAGTCACAATAACGCCGATGGTGAATTATGGCTAGTTTTGAGATGTGCCGCTTCGCCCCGGCCTTTTATTGTGTTTAGTTGTGATCGACGGATAAGATTGAGAAATTTTGATAGGGATTATAAAGTAGATTTTTAAGGGTTTGATGTTTGGAGGGACTATTAGAGATGACATAGTTGCGGGGTCCCTTTGTTTCACATAAAGTTTTAAGTCATAATGTATTTTTTGTCACGTTATTATTAGTCCTAAAACTGAAACCGTGAACTTTTCAGGATTTTCGTAAGGTTATCCTATAGATAGGTTAGGTTAGGTTTGCTTTATGGGAATCCTGAAAAGCCGTAACAGCTACTGCGGGCTCAGCACGGTTCCATTTTTATCGACTATCACTATGCGCGTCCCTTTCGCACTTCCATACTTGTTAGAACGTGACAGGTATGGTGACAAGGGATAAAAACGCCACCGTGCTACGCCGCCTGGAAACTCATTAAATTATTTACCGTATTTCGTGCAATAAAAATGAAAACTAGTATTTCTTCAATATCTGTTGCGGCTGTAGAGTAATATTTCTTATGGAAGTTTTTCATGATTGCAAGTTTTTAACTTCCTCCATGTTTTTCAAATGGTAACTAATTGATTTTTCAAACACTTCCTGAAACAATTAGCATTGACTTGAAAAGCAATCGTTTAAATTAATATTAATGATAATGTTAAGTTTTTTTATGTGACTGTCGATTGTCATGCAACTACATAAGTTTTATAATTGGACTATTTAACAGTCCATATCATGAATTACTAAATCGGTTTTAATGAAACTCGCGCAAGATCGAATCATAATTACATAAAAAGAGAATTATTGTAATATATTCATATTGTATGTAACACCGTAGCTTCTGAAAATAAGTGGACACCATACATAACAGAACATTATTCATATACATATAATGAATATTAAGCAATTCTAACGATGTTTTACAAAATTACATACTAATCTTATGCATAAGCAGTGGTGGCCGAGTGGATATGACGTCTGACTTTCAATCCGGAGGTCGCGGGTTCAAATCGTACCAATGAGTTTTTCGGAACTTATGTACGAAATGTCATATGATATTTACCACTAGCTTTTCGGTGAAGGAAAACATGTGAGTGAGGAAACCTGCATATATCTGCAAAGAAATTCAAAGGTGTATGTGAAGTCCCCAATCCGCATTGGGCTAGCGTGGGGACTATAGCCCAAGCCCTCTCGCGCATGAGAGGAGGCCTGTGCTCAGCAGTGGGACGTAAGTATATAGGCTGAAATGATGATGATGATGATGAATAGATATAAGTACTTAAATAAAATAACATAAGAAGTATCTATAGTCTGTATCTTCAGGTATTAAAAAAGAGTAAACAAAATCTACCTATCTATGAAAACATAACATGTTAACATGATCAAATAATGTAGGTTAAAGTCAGGTCGTACAGTGACAGATCCAGGTGGTTTTGTATTTGGTTGGTTAGTCAATAAATGTTATAAGTACCCGAAAATTTACAAATTATTTGTTTACTTTTATTTAAGTACCTAAAGATACAGAATATGTATAGTGTAGCATATCATTAATTGTACTTGTGTGTCTATGTCTATTACTTGTCCATAAAATTCGTTTTTTTTTGTTGTGTAGGCTGCATCATACACGATAATTATGACATAAATTCCTTATGCTTTGTGTTTCTGCTTTCTAACATAGACTAGGATAATTTCTTCCAATAATTTAACCCTCACATCATTCAACTGTAAGCCCTCAAAGATCATAACAATCTCGTCTAATACATATTGTAATCATCATTTCCAAAAAAGTAAAATCCATCCGAAACATCCCGCGTTAATAACGCAAGGCGTGCCATAGATAATATAGATCGTGGCCACAGATCATATAGAGTCATCCCGCGGCGGGTCATTACGGCAAGATGGCCGACACCATTGACAGTAGGGTGACCAGGGGTAATGGGACCGGATTGTGATAAAACAAACTAATGATCAATAGCATAGTCTAATAAAACATGGTCTTCTCTTCCCAGAGTGACACAAGCCTACGTCACAATAACATGGCCGCTATATATAGCGCTATCGCATATTATCATATACCTCTGTCGCATGATGACGTAGGCTTGTGTCAGTCAGGTGACCTAGAAAAGACGGGAAGAGAGTACCAGGCGGAGTATATTATTATACCATGATCAATAGGAAAAAACCGGTCAAGTGTGAGTCGGACTCGTGTTCCAAGGGTTCCATAAGTCCATCTCACGCTTGACTGCATATTTCTAATAGGTTTTCCTGACATCTATGGGTAAAGTGCTATTTTGTGTATTTTTTTCAAAATTTTAGGCTCAGTAGTTTCGGAGATAAAGGGGCGGGGGGAATGGTGACAGACGCACGAGTGATCCTATAAGGGTTCCGTTTTTTCCTTTTGAGGTACGGAAACAGTAGGTACAGCCAGGGTCACTAGAGTTGGACCAAGAAAAGTCTGCAGCGGATTTGATAGCCCACGCATTGGAAGTGTCATTTATACGTCATAATTTCATAGAAGTTTGACGTTTAAAATAACACGTGTACTGCGTGGGCTATCAAATCCGCTGCAGACTTTTCATGTACTGACTCTAACCACTAAGCCAGACTGGTCGTCAATATATGTAGGTACCTACTATCATTCCTGAATACTGCAGAATAGCGCAGCAAGAAGCGCTGGTGGCCTAGCGGTAAGAGCGTGCAACTTGCAATCTGGAGGTCGCGGGTTCAAACCCCGGCTCGTACCGATGAGTTTTTCGGAACTTAAGTACGAAATATCATTTGATATTTACCAGTCGCTTTTCGGTGAAGGAAAACATCGTGAGGAAACCAGACTAATCCCAATAAGTTTACCCTCTAGGTTGGAAGGTCAGATGGCAGTAGCTTTCGTAAAAACTAGTGCCTACGTCAAATCATGGGATTAGTTGTCAAGCGGACCCCAGGCTCCCATGAGCCGTGGCAGAATGCCGGGATAACGCGAGGAAGAAGACCTACTATTATTCCTCAGATTTGTCCTAGGACAGCCTCGAGCCATACACACCCTACCCAATTGACAAAAAAGTAAAATTGAACCCAAAAGATAATTATTATTTTACGAACCCGAAGTAAATTATATGTATTCTGGCCTAGACCCTTTTCCCACCAAATATAACTAGACCCTGGGCCCTATTTGAGACCCATATAACCAGAGGTCAAACTAAACTGGTGCATTTCGAGTTATTAATTTCTTTTCGGCTGTCCATTTTGGGCGTGAAAAAGACAGAGGTAGGTTATTAGATAGAGTTAGAGGAGGACAGAAGAGTTTTTTAAGGTGAAGTGTATGGGCGGTGTTCGTTTGGTGATTATTGTTTTTTCTATACATGGTGTTTCTAATTTTTAAATGTGTTTTTTTTGGTTTTTTGTATTTTGGTCATGGAGGAATTGCAGGATGGTAGTATGTATCTGGTTTTGTATTTATGTATTTGTATTCAGGCTTTATAAATAAATTAATATTATAGGACAATTGTACACAGATCGACTTAATCCCAAATCTGTGGGATCCCACAGTAAGCTCAATAAGGCTTGTTTTGGGCATTAGACAACGATGGGGGGTGGGGGGTATAAGGAAACCACACGTGTATTTTTCTACAGTACTTAATCGAAACAAAGAAAAAAAAACCTACCACATGAGTAGATACATACTTTTTCTCGGTTTCGTTAAACATAAATCTTCACTCTGTACTTAAAATAACGAGTCTATTTAACGAAAATATAAAAAATAAACAAGATTTTCTATATACAATACTATTAATCTTAAAAAAAAATATTTATTTGTTTATTTTATTAATTAAGTCGATTGAAAAATATTAAAAAAATACACGTGAGATTGTATGTGGGCGGTGGGGGGGTAGGGTAAAAACCTCACCAAATATCACCAAGGAGGAGGGGGTGGGTCAAAAAGTAGTCGAAAACACTTCGCATGATTTGTGTACAACCCCTTACATATTTGCCGTGACTTAATTGTTTTTCAATAAAAAGACACGTCAAGATTTTTTTTACTTTTTTCCACCTTTTTTCTACCTATAGGTACTGCTAAAAACGGACTATAGCTACGATAACAAAGGTATCAGCCATTATAATATAATATATTACGTAAATGTTCATTTCAATATAATTAATTTTTCGAATGTATTTTAAAAATGAGATCGTAGCGTAATACCGTACAATGGCGGCGTCTAGGTCCGTATGACTCTAAGCATTGTACAATGCTACTACCTTGTACTTACATTTGGTTATCCGGTACGCGATACCGATCAAGGTTTTAAAAGTTAGACTAGCTTTTTACGGTATTTATCTACTGGCCACGAATTGCCTAAAAATAAAGTTTTATTACGGCACCCTGTATAGAGAAGATGAGCGCGTCACGGCGAGTAATGTTTTTATTTATCGCGCCGGTCCGATTTATCAATTATCCCGGCCCCGAGGGGCATGGGTAAGTAACTTGCATTGTGAACTGGTGAGCTCTATCTACACACAGATACCTACCTACATAAGAATCATAACCAAGGGCCCATTTTTCGAACGATATTAGGCCCCCCCCACATCTAGCGTCTTTCGAGCGTCGGCGTCTGGTCAGCGCTATGGAAATTGACGTCGCTGCGCAGTTGCGTCGACGTTGCGTCGAGCAGCGGCCATAGAGTTATAAAAGCCGACGCTCGAAAGACGCTAGATGTGGGGGGGCCCTAAGTCTAATATTATTAGTGTGTTGTCATGACAACCCATACGATTTTACAATTATTCGTGGACTAATAATATTAGTCTAATATCGTTAGAGAAATGGAACGTCGTCCAGACGTCGGATTCTAGGAGGCAAAAATTATCGATAGGTTAGGAGTTTCTACCTATAACTATAAACTATATGTTTGGACCAGGATTGTCTCATTTCAAACAAAGACAGAGACAGAGAAAATTATAATGTCTGTATCTTACGATTTTACTAACATCGGAAAGGAATGAGTATAATTTTCCTGGTTTTTACTAACTGACAAGTTGTGTTTGCCAGACTATATCGATAAACACAATTATCGATATTTTTCTCGTATACTAGTGATCGCTGTAAGTTGTTTGTGAAAATATAATTTTGTTGAAAGTAAGTATATAATTGAATCCATTGTCTGCATGATAAAGCGACGGAGCCGACAACTTTCAACGCCATTTATAATATTTATTATTTTATAAAACAATACAGTTCTATTGAATTTAAAAATATACATACTTTCTTATTTAAACTCGAAATTTTTTAATGAATAATTACCTGCTTTATGTAGGTAGGTACCTACATATTAGTAAAACCATACCACTAATACCTAACGATCTGTACTAAACCTGTTTTACTTTAGTAAGAATATTATAATTAAGTATACTAAAGTTTCTTTATTATAGATCGAATAATTTGACCTATAGTTTTATCCCATGCTCTTACAACCAAGTATAACCAGAATTAATACTTTTATTGAATTCTTTATCACTTTGTCACATAGTTCTTTATTCCGTGACTCAACTACATATACAAGTATCTATGGTCATATAGAGTTATCTTATCGAGTCGAGTAATAAAACATTAAAACAATAAAATAAACGAACATAAATAACTTCTAAAATTGAGTTCTTTTTTGTGTCAACTTTGTAACTTCTATAAAATAATTAGAAAAGTTTTATTTATTATATTTTCGTTTCACATAATCATGAGGCACTTAAGTAAAATATGGAATGCAACTGGTAGATAGTTAACTTTTTTCCGTCAGTAAAAAGAGCGGCAAATTTAAAAAAGGTAGGCGCGAAGGATTGTCCTCCCATAGAAAAATTGAATTTAGCGCCTTTTTCTACTGACTAAGTAGGTTTGCCAGAGTATATAATAGTAGTGTACATATAGTTTGTCTTGAAATTCTTCGTAAGTATTTAAATAAAAACTAAGTATCCACTTGATCAATAATCTTTCACAATTACAAAATAAAATAAATTAGAAAACATTTTTAGCTCAGAAACATTTAATTGTCATTTAAGGCAATTTGATACACTCACCTAAAATCGACAACATAAAAAAAAACAAAGTGAATTTACGTAAAACTTTGAGAGCCAAATAATTTGCTCAATTTATTACGATAAAGCACTGGCCGCAAATAAGTCGGTAAACACTTTATCGCACAAGCCGTCGTCTTAAATTAAAAAAAAACGACCCCAACAAATTTATATACAGCGGCGGGAGATTTGAATTCGAACGTTCTTTTTTTGAAAACTAAATGGTTTTCGGCGGCGATATAATGTTGGGATAGGGAGTGAATAGAGCTGACTTCAGTGTTATTTAACCGATTTCAAATTCAAGAAGGAGGTTCTATAGTCGGTTGAGGCTTATGTTCCCCGATTATTTACTAGGCTACTTCTTATATTTGTTACAGCCACTGCTAGGGAGACAATTACTCTTAATTTTTTTTTTCAAAACGTTAACTAGTAGGCATGCAATTAACAATTTACAAGTTATGATATACATGTTTTTCAACTCATTTCACAAGACAGATACAATGTTGGATTGGAAAATTGGAATACAAGTTATATTACAGGTTCTCGATCATACCATTAACTCTTTAGTCATCTTATATTATTTATAAAATAAAGAAGATAACCATCATTCCAATTATAGCTTTCAGAGGCTTGTCTTTAGTTTTTCTTTCCCCATGTATCGCTTAAAAAATCGTAATGAATACCCTTTAAAATTAAAATGTTAAAAAATTAACGTAACAAAAGGATGCAAATAAATTGGCTCCACACTTTTCGCTGTTCTAAATCGTTTCTGATTTCTAAATCCGGTAGGGCCGCGCGTATCGACGCGATTTTTCATTGGCCCCTTTTAAAAAAGGAACAGCTTTTTTTTCAATTCGTTTTAAGACCCCGGCACCAAAGGCTCCGGCCAGGTATGTTTTATGTATATTTTTTTAATCACAAAAGAGGTTTAGGTGGTTTTAAGGTTACATAACTAAGGAGTCACTTAAGAGTTTAGGTAAATGAGGGAGATCACCTGTTTTATGCTGTTTATTTTATAAAAAAAAACCGTTTTTTTTCAGAATTGGTATTTTTTTAGCTTTAAAATATATTTTGGTGTAGGTACCGTAATAAAAAGTTATCCAAAATATTACAATTTTTTTTTGATGCTACTTTTTAATTTGATTCAAACAAATTACATACACTTTACATCATTCCAATAACTAAAATCAAATGGCGAAAAAATGTAAACATAGTCTGTCAGGCCATTCCCGTCAGTAGAAAAAAGCAGCAAATTTAAAAAAATGTTGGTGCGATGGGTAATCTAATCGCCCCATAGAAAATTTGAATTTCGCGCCTTTTTCTACTAACAAATATGATTGAGCGGCTATATTATGTAAAGATTTACATCAATTTTATTAAAATAAGGGAATACACCTCCTAAAATATTTCGTCGAAAGTTGTGCCGTCTAAAGAGAATTTGGCGTGAAATTCGGCGTAAAGGCTTTCAATGAAATAAAAAAAATGTTACTTCATTTTGTTTACGGTCAGGTAAGAATAGTTAGATTGTTTATGGTCTCCGTTGACATGTTTGAGGTAAACATTAAAAAACGGAAAGAAGCGTACTGCTTAGCTTCATATAAATATGTTTATATGTAATCCCAGATTAATAACTATGTAATTAGTTCTAGTTAGTTATTCAGGTCAAACCAATAGGCCTTACTAATATTCGATTCTTCTTCTACTGCCATGCCCTAGCGGGCGTCGGCGGCCACTTTTGCAAAGTCTTCTCTATTCTCGGCCAGTCTTGTTAGCGTGGCCGCGTCTTTGATGTTTGTCCATTTTTTGATGTTGTCGAGCCAGTTCATCCTCCTTCTTCCCCTTCCCCGTTTTCCCTCTATTTTTCCTTCTATTATAACTTTCAGCAGATTATACTTTTCATTTCTATGTACATGTCCAAAATATGCAATCTTTCTCCGCTTAACTGTGGCTAGTACTTCCTTCTTCTTCTTCAATAAGTTTTAAAAATGTCTACATAGAACATTTTCGGAACCTTCTTACATTTTTGTATGTCGATTGAAAGTTTCCTTTATTTCCTGTAAAATGTTCCTGAACTTTTCCGCAATTTGCACATCTTTATTTGATGGTGTGTATTATCATGCCGCGATCAGAAAGGGATTAGAAATAACAGATTTCCATACACTTACGTCAAAATCAATATGGATTGACAGCTATCTCAATCCCTTTCTAATCGCGATTCAGTAATATTGTATGTGTATAATTTGGTAAATGGTGGTAAATTAGGATGGCACATCTTTATTTGGTCTCTCCGGTTTGGGTCAAAAACAAAACTGTGTTCGCGTCTTTCCTGTAGACATACACAAGAGTTAAGGACTATTAAGGTTAATTTTCTTATTTAACCCTTATCCACGTGAAAAGGTCCTCCTTTTATTTAGAGAACTATGATAAAATCATTACTTACATGCCCACAAGCTGTTAACTATTGCCCACAGGAGAGAAAACTAGCGTGTTCGCGCGAACTGTACATTTTTCTCTCCTGTGGGCAATAGTTAACAGCTTGTGGGCATGTAAGTAATGATTTTACTTGGAGGACCTTTTCACGTGGATAAGGGTTAAATAAGAAAATTAACCTTTATAGCCCTTAACTCTTGTGTATGTCTGCAGGAAAGACGCGAACACAGTTTTGTTTTTGACCCGTTTGGTAATTAGAATGGTATAAGAATACAATTTGTAGAAGTATGATCTTGTTTTTTCAGAGTCAATGCATTAGGCACATTTTACTTAAAACCTAACTTTAAAAACAACAGCAAAATAGTTTTTAATTGTTTGGTGGCAACATGCAGTGCGTGACCCATATGGCTTATGACCGCACACTATAGAGATGGAGCATCAATAGTCGTGATCCTCAGCAATGAGGGACCGAGGAAGAGACCTTAACGGCTCGGCCACGACATTGAGCGACTAGCGACGGCGGCAGCGACAACCATAGGATACGAAAGGTCCAATCGCTGTGCCTCGCTCCAACCTATGGTTATCGCTGCCGCCGTCGCAAGTCGTTCAATGTTGTGGCCGAGCTGTAAAAAACAAGATCTTGTAAGTATATCTAATTAAAAACGAATATCGAAAAACCCTAATTACAACCTATTCCCTGCACAATTACTTATATCTTTGACAGATGGCGCGAGTGTTGCCATTTGATGCGCTCGCGCCGGCCTCATTTAAAAAGAATGCCGATAAACGAAATTAAGTCCGCGGTTTTCACCGACAGAATTCGTGATTACGAATCGACAGTTCGTTATATCGCTAAGAAATATCTGTATATTGTAATAACAAGGCTTGAGTATATTATATTAACTTGATATAATATAAAGCAGATTAGCAAGATGTCCATTTTTTTATATTGTCTTAATGATGTTTTTCGGAAGCCGTTAAGTTATCAAAACATTTGAAAATGATTATTATATTTTATAATTATTCTGGAAGACGAGTCTCAAAAAAATTGGCAAACTTTACGAGAAAAATACTTCGAAAAGTTCTAAATTACACCATAAAAATATGACGTTTACGTTCTTGTGTATTAAATAAATAGCCACATGGTTGTCATGTCACGAAATATAGTTAAAACAAGCCGAATCAGCTCCCAGGCGCCCGACGACGTGTGTGGCCCGCTTTAAAGTTCCGAATTTGAATTTCTTTGGCATTCGAAATTTAAATAAAGATTCGAATGTTTTGTGTTCGGTGTTAGTTTTTAACGGTCAATTAGCTTTGTGTAGATGTTGTATGTTTATTTGTAAACATAATATCATCATTAGGTAGGTATATTTTGATTGATTCCTGTTATGTTATGTAAGTAGTTAAATAATAGTTATAGAACTTATATACCTACCTTCCAACATTCTATATATAAATTCGGTTTGTTTTCTATTTTCAAGCTTAATGGGATTTTCATTAAGCATTCAAAGTTATATATCAAAAAAAAATATTGAGTGCACATTATTCGGAATATAAAATGGAGGCCATTTTAGGTATATGCCGCTGGCTATTTGTGCATATTGATTTTGTGTAATTTAATTTTGCTAAAACAACTTCATTTTTGTATACATTAGGTATAATATATACGAATCTAGGTACTATCGCCCAAAGCCAAAGTACCTACTAGAAGGAACAGAGGCATACATTTCTTTTGAACATTGGCCTGAGAGGGTTTCGAGTTCAACTATGATAAATCGTGTAAATTGTAATAAAAATGATTTATAAATTTATTATATCGATAAATGAGGTTTGATCACGCAAGTTTGCCTTCTTTATAAGATTAGAATGATTATTAATTAATGTTTTAAAACCCTAATATAAAGTTTAAAAAAGATTTCGTGCACGTATTTTATTATAACAAGATTAATTGCTAAAAAGTGTGACAATCAATTAAATAATCATGATTAAGCATATTCGTTCCTTATTTCCGTTGTCATTATTTACTTTTTTATATTAATCAGAATCAACGTGCCATTTCGCTAAACTGTCACGCTGACATTCGTTTTCCCGCCACTGCGACCATAGATAACGGGCTTATTTTTTATTGCAAGGGTTGCGTTCTGATTTCAATTTTAATACTTTCATTCCTATTCTCGTCACAACGGAAGCTAGTGGTTTTTGTATAATCGGCCCATAATACTAGTTTATAACATCCGGTTGTTCAAATGGTCTCGGTTCGCGGGGTTGGCATTATGTAAGAATTTTGTTTTGTTAAGTTTAAATTGTCTTTATTGGTTAATGTGTGTTCTGTGAGTTGGCATTGGAATAAACGATTAGATGTTAGATAGTGGTTTTATTATCTGTATTTTTGCATTACTGTTCGTGTTTTTGAATATATTTAATGAAATAATCATTTACATTTGTATTTACATTGATAATGTATTTTTAAGTGATTGTGCATGGATGTTATTTGTGACTTTGATTCATCCAATGTTAGTTAAATACCTATTCCATTGTTGGCTTCTTTGTTTGTTTTTCAAACATAAGTACCTATTATATTTAATTTATTAATTGATTTTCACTACAATGTTGAACATACCTAAATCGGACAAACATTACAAATACCTACTGTTATTTTTTAGTATATTTTTTACGCCCTAGATATGTGTCAGTGATATGTTATAAAGCTTAGAATCCACTTCCATTGTCATCAAAGCTTTGATAAAGAAATCTAATCTCAATTTGAAAATTCGAACTGACTTATTACCTAAATTAACTGACAACACATCTTTATTTTCCGTTAAAAATCGTATCATGTATATAAATCTTGGTTTATTCTAAGCTAAACTAAAAGCAAATATAAGTTTGTCAAAGACACTTTGATCACAGGGTTACGGAAAGATTTAAGTTATTGTTAATTCAATGTCGCTTGAGGCAGTTTGGAACAGTGTCAAAACACTTGACATGCGTAAAAATGGCTGTAATTAAATTTGGAAGAAAAAACCAATTTTAAATTTGTTCCTTTTTAAATTTCGAAACAATGGGCCATTAGAGGCGTAGATAAGTATCTAGAGGACACAATTCCTTTTTTGAATTTCGGTGTTCGGTCGGTTGGTGTATTTGGCGCCGAAATAGTGACTTTTTGTGATTCTGTTTTGAATTCTTTGATAATAGGTTAGCTTAGGTCATTTAAATACATATATTTTTGTAGAAGCCATATTAGATAAAATGTGAAATTATTGTAGGTATTTTTACGAAATTTTTATTTAATCACACTGTCAATAAAACAATAAACAAGTAAGTACCGGGCTTACTTTTATCGAACTGACGAATTGCCTAAACCTTAACTTACTTCAGAAATGCAATAAGTAACGCGTTTTAGTCATTTTACGGAACCACTGAGAATTTTTATTTTATTTTATTTTATTTATTTTAATAACCTTTACTCTTGCGATGGTGTCGATTTTTACGTAAACTTTGCTCCCAGACCAAAAGAAAGACAAAGTAAAACTAAACCAATACAATTTTAAGCTCAATTCACTTGCATTAAGAATCAAATTAGAACAACACTGTTTTTGATTTAATACTTTTGCGCTTATGTGATAGCGTGGAATGGAACGCAGCCAATTATTGGACACAGTCATATGGAAAGCCATTTTGAATTTTCTAAATCTCATATTTCGAATGCCTGTAATTAAATTCGCGATAGCTCTATTTTTTGTCTTTTTGTTGCTTAATTGGTAGAGTTTGTGTGTGAAATAATTCGGGTCAGTATTATAAATATTATAATCTGCAATACATGCAAATACGATATCAATATTATCAATGATTGTGACGACCGGTCTGGCCTAGTGGGTAGTGACCCTGCCTATGAAGCCGATGGTCCCGGGTTCGAATCCTGGTAAGGGCATTTATTTGTATGATGGATGATAGTGGATGATACAGATATTTGTTCCTGAGTCATGGTTGTTTTCTATATATTTAAGTATTTATATATCATATATATCGTTGTCTGAGTACCCAAGCCTTCTTGAGCTTACCGTGGGGCTTAGTCAATTTGTGTAAAAATGTCCTATAATATTTATTTATTATTTATTTATTTATTTAATGATTGATAAAAACTATCCTATATCCTTCCGGGGATCTCAAACTATCTCCATACCTACCAAATTCATGTAAATCGGTTCAGCGGTTAAGCGCGTGAACAGGCAACAGACGGACATACAGAGTTACATTTGTATTTATAATATCAGTAAGTATAGAAATCAAATTTAACCTAAATAGAAAACTATATACAACTGTAACAATTACTGACATGAAATGTGCAGGTCACTTCGAAAGTGCTACACTAAATACAAAGCAACATAAAATCATAAAAGCACCAAAAAACATTGTATGGACGTTCCCCGCTGACCGATGTCACCTGTGCCATAAAACTCCGGAAATAAATACAAATTGCACCAAACTGACGTGAATAACAACAAATATACCGCCTCTAAGCGGTACCTACTGCCAAAGGAGTCTCCCGCTGCTCTGAAAAAGTTAGCCAAAGGTGTCTATGGGCCATGGATGTGAAGAAATTGTATTTATGAAAAACTGTGTGCGCCATTCAGTTCAGTTTTAAAATGTAAGAGAAAGGTGAGAAAAAGTAATAGTTTTTTTTTCTAATGCGTTACTAAACTAGTATCTACTAGTACAGTAGGTAATATGATCAACAAATACTAAAAGTAGAAAAAATATCGATCTGTAGTGACCGCAGTATTAAAAACTTCTAAGGCTAAAATATGGATACCTACTTATCTATTTCTAATAATGTCAGATGTCTAATTTGTACGTCAAATCAAAATTATACCAACAAAAAAATCTGATAAGTATTTTAATACGAATATGCAATAACCTTAAAAATACGACACAAGGAAAATCACCCAAAAAACCATAGGCAAAAACCTTTTTCGCAGACTCAGGTAAAGGTAACGGCCACACAGCCGCGCGGCGTGTCAAAGCGGCGTTCCATTTTCAAAATATTTTGACGTTAATAGCCACTTTTGTGGACCAGTGACATATTGATTTTTTTTTTCAGATGCCGCCAAAAGCAAAGGTATCAATGCAAAGTGACTTGCGCGTTGATGTGTTGTTGCTATTATGGTTTTCTTTAATTGTTAGTATTGTGGGCGGTTAAGTTTTGTTTAATAAGATTTGTCAATGTAATGGATACTTGCGAGTATGGGTGGTATGTTTGGTACAATTTTTTTTTAACTTAAAAAAATTGCTTTATTTAAACGAGGATCGTGTAAGGGAATTGTGTAAGATTACTTATGGGATTTAGTACCTAATCTCATATTGGTTAAGTGAATTTTATACAGAGTCAAGAATGCTTAAGGGATTCGACAAAGAGATGAAGCGACTGTTAGTGAATAACATATAAATGCAGGTATTTTGGAGAGTAAGAGTAATTTAGGAATTAAAAAAAAACTAGATCTTCAGTCTTATCTTACCATAGCAAATTATGCCGTAAAACTGATTATTGACTCATATAACTGCTAACTATATTCTGAGAAATTCACCGTTTTAGGGTTCCGTACCCAAAGGGTAAAACGGGACCCTATTACTAAGACTTCGCTGTCCGTCCGTCCGTCCGTCCGTCTGTCACCAGGCTGTATCTCACGAACCGTGATAGCTAGACAGTTGAAATTTTCACAGATGATGTATTTCTGTTGCCGCTATAACAACAAATACTAAAAACAGAATAAAATAAAGATTTAAATGGGGCACCCATACAACAAACGTGATTTTTGACCAAAGTTAAGCAACGTCGGGAGTGGTCAGTACTTGGATGGGTGACCGTTTTTTTTTTTGCTTTTTTTTATTTATTTTTTTGCATTATGGTACGGAACCCTTCGTGCGCGAGTCCGACTCGCACTTGCCCGGTTTTTTGAGATTGAATAGGCATAGACATAGATATCGTCCTTAAAAACTTAGCCCTCTCTATAAATCATTTAAAACCACAGATAATAAAAAAAAACAAAGACAGTAAATACGGACACGCTTAAAATTCAAAACCGGTAGCAAATCGCACCCCAAAAGTGAAGTGCTCTTATACAAACAATTGTTTATTGTTTAAACAACAAACAGAGCAAACCGACTTACACTCGTAGCACGCGCTCAAACAGACCAAAAACCATTTAAAAAAGACCTCCAAATGCTTGCATTTCAATTGTTTCATAGTTCTTTTTAAAATGGGTGCTTTATACTGCCAACTTTAAAAGATCTACCTTAAGTTCTAGCAGCCATATCGACAAGGTAGCTATGTAATTTGGTCGCCGTCTCCAGTTTAGCGTGAGCCGTGTAGATTTTCAAAAGAGAAAAGGAAGGCGTGTTTAAATTAGACAAGGATACAATAGGATTCTTTGTAGCCGTCATTACTTTGGTCAGTTTGCGGTTGACAGCTGATGTCCACGTTCTTTGTAATTAGACTTTTAGGTTATTTTCTCCAAAAGCGCGGGAAAGCTGACGGATATTTTTTTTTACTTTTTTCTTTTGTTAGTGGCCAGTTGTGGCTTGTATTGAACAAAAGTTGGACACGTGTTTTTGAATAAAAAGCCATACCAGGTGTTACTCTCGGTAAATAATGATGATTTTGAGGCGTTTGCATTTGTTGTAGAGATTGTACAAAAGAAATAAGTGTAAACATAATGGAAACATGTGTACCATTTGACATGGCTCGTGGCCATCTTTGATTGATGTTCAGTTGGCAGTCTGTAAGTATTGTCTTCGGTTACCGCGATAGTTGCTCATGAAATAAAATTATGTAAACTGATTATATAGCGTATAGTGAATTCAAAATTCATCCTGACGTTTCGAAACCTTTACAGCGTTTGTGGTCAGCGGAAGATGTATATACAGTTCTGTTAAAATTACAATGTGTATAACTACTAACATACAAATTTAATTAAACAAAAACTATAACAACAAATACTGTAACATGACTGTAAGGTCTGTAAGTAGTAAATAAATTTTACAGTACATATGGTCCTATTTTTCCGCACTAGTGCATAAAATAGCACTTTTCGTGCGATGTCAAAAGTTTAAAGGGCCATATGTACTGTAAAACGTTGTACGATACACGTGCGAATAGATAATTCGCAACTCGTGTCGATTTAAAACACTCCCTTCGGTCGTGTTTTAATTTGTCGCCACTCGTTTCGAATTTCCTCTTTTACGCACTTGTATCGTAAATAACTATTGTTAGCTGGTAAAATGACCTTTAAAGAATACCTACTGCCTAAATGAATATAATAGAGCTGTTGATTTGTGTGCGAATTAAATTTTGTATCTATTTTAAAACACTTACTACCTAACCAAATTTTACGTAGTATAAATAGATATACTTACATACCTAGATACTAATACATACCTATACAAAAGATGTTATTTACTATACAAATACATCTTTTCTTAGTCCCTACATAAAGTTAATCAAATAAACACATTTGATTTGATCTTTTAACTTTTATCTTGGCAAATTGAAAAAAAAATCGTTCCTCACTTGCGCCTGAGAGAGCACAAAAAATGCTATGAGAAAAAAATATACAAAAGAGGGCGTAAAATAATGTTCTGTATCTTCTAAGGTACATTGCCAAGAAGAGGGAGACTACACCTAGATTTTTAATTGGTCACAAAATGCATTGTCTAACTACCCGATTCGAATTTTAAGATACTTCAAATATTACGGCTAGATACGATATGGATTAGATATGTCAGTGTCAAAAGTGACGTTTTTGTATGAAGAAACGACACTTTTGACACTGACATATGTAATCCATATCGTAAGTATCTAGACGTAATATTTGACGTATCTTAAAGGTCGAATCCGGCCATAAAATACCAACCCCAAACACCACCAACACCATTGGATTATGAGTTTATGAGGGCAAACATAATAAAGCAAAATAAATAATTAGTCTATCCCCCTTGGACCATCATTTAAAACGACACAACCTTTTTGGTCTATTAATGTAAGTATTTTTGCGGGAGGGCACAATGGCCACCGTTTAATGGGTTTCAGAGGGACTAAGGGATGTTCTAGGGGTTGATAAATAAAAATATAAATATTATCAAATATTTCACTATTTAACGTTTCAGGAAATCGGATAATTTACGACATTAAGGCATTATTTATTTGTGTATGAAATCTGGCCCCACTAAATATGTATATTTTTATGTTAATAAATCAATAAATAAATAATAAAACCACTTTATTATATTTGTAAATTGTGTAATTAATCAGTGGTAAACAAGAGTCTGCCAAATTTCATAAAAAAAAAATACACAGCCACTGGCAACACTGTTACCAAATGTCAGTTTTCTGTTTCGCGCCAACCGTGATTCGTGAACGTATCGTGAAACCGTTTACGGTATGTTTTCGGTGTGATAAAATAGGTTTTAGTTAATTTAGAGCAGTTATTATGTCTAAAAGGGTAAATGGAAGTTTAAATTACTACAAAAAGAAAATGTCATGAACATGAAACACGATCAAAATTAAATATGAGCACTACTTTGAAAAAATCTCGTATTCTACTCAAATTTGGAAACTAGCAACTCTGTATGCACCACATACTTACAATTAGATACTACATTTTTCTTTTGATTGAAAGATACCTATCAGTATTTTTCAAAGTAGTGCCGAATGCCGATATATCTAGGTACCTACTTATGATGTTACATATACCGGGTGTGGCTTGTAATATGAGCAAAAAATTAAACTGTAGGCTGTACTCCTCATACTGACCAACATTTGTTCAGCTACTTTTAAAAGTAAGTTGTAGTTTGATTTTTAATACCTGCACTTTAAAGTTTATTCTAAGACAATGTATTGCGCATTTTGATATGTTTAAGGCGTGACAAGCAACGTCAATCACAATGAATTGGCGTGCCGTGGCGTCCATAGAAGATAATATTTATTTTGTATGAAAAATAGCGAGTTTAAATACTTCATAATTTTTAAAAATTGTTGAACATAAGTGTCACCGTTTGAGGAGTACAATGTTTTAATTATTTGCTCATGTTACAGGCCACACCCGATATTTACTATAACTGACATTGCCACACTCGGCGCACACACAAAGTCAATACAATGGCTATAGCGGGCGCTGCGGGCGTTGTATATTGCCGCGCCCGGAGGCATCTAATGGATTTCCGAGGGCAGGTCAAGGGACGTCCAGCTGTAATAATTAAGGTGCGATTGTAGGTACATGCTGTGTATAAATAGGTAACAATGCTTAACACAAAACTAGAAAGTATATATTTTGCCAAACACATTTAATTAGTATGTCGGCGGCCGATCGTAAGATCAGGCGGATCGTAATGTTCCTGTGTTTTGACCATAGTTACATTAAACCAATAAATAGGTAGGATAGGTTCGTTAGGTTGCTTCAGATGCCCGAAGGGCAAACTGCCCAGAAATAGTCGACTCAGGGGAAGAGTTAAAGATTTTCACGTTTCACGATATGCCTAGGAATTTCACGATATGCCTGATCGTACGATCGACTGGCAAGTATATTACGATACAAGTGCGAAAAATAGGAAATTCGCTACGAGTGGCATAATTTTAAAACACGATCGAAGGGACTGTTTTAAATCGATACGCCATCCGGGCTCATTCACATACATAGAGTTATTTAGTCCAAGAAAAGTTTGCAACGATCATAATAGCACACGCAGTGCAAGTGTTATTTATACATTAGTTATAATTTCATACAAGTTTGACGTAATAACACTTGCACTGCGTGTGCTATCAAAATCGTTGCAGACTTTTCTCGGTCTGATTCTACCAGTAACTTAACGAACAAAATTACATGTTTATATTACCTGTGCTATTTAATTCATAATAATTATTATCATAATTCAGCCTATATACGTCCCACTGCTGGGCACAGGCCTCCTCTCATGCGACAGAGGGCTTGGGCTATAATAGCCATTTAATTAAATTGTAGAAATACCTATTACATACATACAAGCATGTTTATTTACTCGTAATGTAACATATTCCAAACATGTTCAGGAGAATATGCTATGAAAAAAGCCAAATAAAAACCGCAACCCTTGCACGCAAGGCATCTTGGTCGCCATCTTGCAAAAAGTAAGACAATAGTTTCGATGTCCAATCATCGTCATGTGTACCAGTACATGGATTCTTTTGCTTTTGATACAACACATCGGGTAAATTCAACTTGTTTTATTTACAGCTTAAAAACATTTTTTTTTAATTGAACAAACATTAATTTAAAATATAACGGGCGTGGCCTGTAATATGAGCAAAAAATTTAACTGTAGGCTGTATTCATCATACTGATCAACATTTGTTCAGCGACTTTTAAAAATAACTTGTAGTTTGATTATTAATACACTTTAAAGGTTATTTAAAGACGCAATGTATTGCGAATTTTGTTATGTTTAAGGCTTGACAAGACAAGCAACGTCAATCTGGTCAATCACAATGATATGGCGTGGCGATGGCGTCCATTGAAGATAATATTTATTTTGTATGAAAAATAGGGAGTCTAAATACTTAATAATTTTTAAATGTTGTTGAACAAAAGTGTCACCGTTTGAGAGTACAATCTATGTTTTAATTATTCGCCCGTGTTACAGGCCACATCCGGTATATGTGTAGTGGTTTAATCACGAAAATCTTGCTCTAAATTAAACTAAATAACATCCAAGGTAAACACATTCAAAAGATTATTCGCGAAACTCGGCCCGCTGGAGGGGTATCAGAATATATGAAAAAAAGTCTATCATGCTTGCAGCGTTGAACTGCGCTGGACCTACCCATCGTCAGGCGTGGCTCACTCCGCGATTTCGTCGCTTTGCTACAGGTAGCTAAAAGTACATCCGTTCCACCCGAATTTTGGGGAAAGCCATAAGCCGCGCGTGGCGCTGTCGCCACCTAGCGGCCATATCTGTGCTGATCGTAACAGACTATTATTTATTCTGTGCCATCGTGAACGACCTGGAGCGAAGGTCATGACAAGCGTCTGTCCACTTCCTCAACAAATGCCTGAAGATCAATATTCACAACAGGGACAAATAAGAAACGAACAGGATACACTTTAAGGCCATATACCGGGTGTGGCTTATAACATGAGCAAATAATTAGAACATGGATTGTACTCCTCAAACGGTGACATTTTTGTTCAACAACTTTTAATAATTATGAAGTTTTTAGACTTCCTATTTTTCATACTAAATAAATATTATCTTCAATGGACGCCATCGCCATGGCATATCATTTGTGATTGACGTTGCTTGTCACGCCTTAAACGTAACAAAATTCGCAATACATTGCGTCTTAGAATAAACTTTAAAGTGTATTAAAAATCAAACCACAAGTTATTTTTAAAAGTTGCTGAACAAATGTTGGTTAGTATGAGGAGTACAGCCTACAGTTAAATTTTTTGCTCATATTACACGCCACACCCGGTATGGTGACCAAAGTCACAAGTTATTATAATAACAAGTGTAATGGGGCCCCGGGTTATAATTGTCGGACACCACGGGTGGTGGTTTTACGTGTTACTTATAGTCATAATTAAAAATCGACATTGTTGCGCACATGCTGACATACATACTAATGTATCAATAACTGACTAAGTGCGTGACGGAACTACGAATCAACCTTTCATATTTATTTATTTATTTATTTTTGCACAAAAGAAAAACCTTATAGTAGTACAAAAGGCATAATAACACAAAGACATAGAGTCAGACGGAGAAAAGTCTGCAGTGATAGTCCAAGTGTCATTTTAAACTTCAGACTTCTATGATATTATGACGTATAAATAACACTTGCACTGCGTGGGCTATCTAAGTTGCTGCAGACAGTCCTTATTATATAACAATAGTACAAAATCTGCAATACAAGGCAAGTATTTTTTTTTCCATTTTCAATGGGAAGGACACTTATTATTAAATTTTAAGCTAGCATTGAAATATACAAAAATGTCAAAAACCAATGGGTACAGATTCGACGGATAAAAAAAGTTTTTTTGTGTACTTATTATTGACTTATCATTACCAATACTGTTTTTGTTAATTAAGACTTAAGAATTAAGAACCAATTGATTAGATTCCATTGTGTTTATTAATTATTTTTCAATTGATCGCGAATCGATTTTTCGCTGAGCCTAGTCTCTAAGCATTTTAAATCATTTAACTTCTGAACGCAATGAAACATCTTCTTATTTTTATATTGGTAAGTTTTAAAAAGTTACTTTAAGTCGGATCAAACATTTTTTTTTTGATCCTAGGGCGAGAGCGGATTAACGAAATACGAATAGTAGGCGCAATAACGGCTCGGCCACGACATTGCGCGACTTGCGACGGCGGCGGCGGCAGCCATCGGTGGGAACGAAAGGTTCGATCGCTATGTCTCGCTCCAACCTATGGTTGCCGCCGCCGCCGTCGTAAATCGCGCAATATCGTGGCCGAGTGCGCGGATTTTAAATGGAGTGTGCCCGTTCCGTGTTCTCGCATTTGTCATAATCTCATAGAAGTTTGACGTTTAAAATAACACTTGCACTGTCTGGGCTATCAAAATCGCTGCCAATTTCATCATCATCATCATCATTTCGGCCTATATACGTCCCACTGCTGAGCACAGGCCTCCTCTCATGCGCGAGAGGGCTTGGGCAATAGTCCCCACGCTAGCCCAATGCGGATTGGGGACTTCACATACACCTTTGAATTTCTTCACAGATGTATGCAGGTTTCCTCACGATGTTTTCCTTCACCGAAAAGCTAGTGGTAAATATAAAATTATATTTCGTACATAAGTTCCGAAAAACTCATTGGTACGAGCCAGGACTTGAACCCTCGACCTTCAGATTGAAAGTCAGACGTCATATCCACTCGGCGACCACTGCTGCCAATTTAGCTTGGTCTAACTATAAGTTACTATTGTTACTTAATAAATAAACATACATATTTAAACAATTGCAGGCAATTCCTTTAACGTTAAGTCATTATGAGTATGGCGAAAAAAGGAACAACATTGAACCATATAAGTTGAATGACAGTAAGTACCTATTTCCATACTTTTATAAAACTTGCCAGTAGCTTGTCATACGTCGCCAACGCTTACGGCTCGGTCACGACATTGAGCGACCTGCGACGGCGGCAGCGACAACCATAGGTGGGAACGAAAGATCCGATCGCTGTGTCTTGCTCCAACCTAATGGTTATCGCTGCCGCCGTCACATGTCGCTTAATGTCGTGGCAACAGCAATCTCATTGCTGCTAAAAATTACTGTCGTGGGTGAGACTTGAACTCACGGCCTCTGGATCTATACTCCAGCGCCCTGCCATCTGAGCCACCAAGACCTCATCCATAGCCAGCAAATCTTTCCACCATATTATGGGTCAAGGGGATGCTAGCGACATCTACTGTAAGAGTGTTACACATCTTAAACGGCTACCGGAATTCCAAGTCATATTGGAAATTCACCAGTTACAATGTGCTAGCTACCCATACTGATGATGATGTGATGTGGCAGAGCGCTGGAGTATCGATTCAGAGGCCGTGAGTTCAAGTCTCACCCACGACAGTAATTTTTGCGTTTGCGTTAGGGTAACATTCCATTTATGACCGCTGCACTACTAGTACGAACGCGACACGAACGTTTTGAAATAGACATCTATTATATATCTTTTAGTCATCACCAAGATACGATAACGATATGTTTAAGATCTAACCTGTCAAACTTGACATTTGCGCGATTGACATACTCTTGAACGTTTTCCACAGGATACGACTTAGAGATCCAATTCACATCTAATAGATATCTTAATCTATCTAACGTAAAAGTGACATTGGTTGCCCGAATTGCGCTGCAAAAGAGAACTAGTTGATATCTAAACTATAACGTATCTAGAATGGATTAGTACGTGTCGTCTCTTGTAAATATCTTGAAGTTGGAATACGGCAGATTGTCAATTTCCATAGTAAAATGAATGGTGGTGCTGCTGTGGTTGGAAATGGACTGTCACCTTTAGCCCGCTCTTAATGAAAGCAATGTTTTACGATGTTTTTCAGGTAAAGACAAGAAAGACAAAAAGTGTACAGCAAAAGGTCGGTTTAAGGGTGACGATGCCTGCAATTGGTGCTTTTGTGATAAAGGTGCAACCATGTGCACTTCGATGCGTTGTGCTAAGAAAAAGGAGAAACTAGGTACCTGATTAAATTTACTTTTGGTTTACCTTTTCTAAAGTTGCTATATAAAAAATGGTATATCCTGACAAAAGTGTGGACATCATCCTAAAAGCCCCTGTTTCACCAACGTGACAGGTGCGACGAATTGTAAAATCACTGTTGCTGACGTCACAGGCATCCATGTGCTACGGTTATCGCTTACCATCGGGCGGGCCGTATTCATGTTTGCCACCATCATTGTATTATTAAAAAAAACTTTATGATATCGGAAAAAAACACATATTTCTCTTGCTAAGTTTATGACAATTGTCACAAGAAACACTATAATTCACGAAATTCCGACATATAACTCATTACCTGTCAAGAATTACCTACAATTCTTCTAAATCTTTGACAATTGTCAGAAACTTCGCAATCGCACCTGTCACCGATGTGAAATTGGGGCCTGGTTGGTAATTACTCCTAACATTGGATGTCATTTTGCTCCCCTGTGACACAATCTACTACATAGACTAGGAATCCTCCAGACGGAGCGGAGTTTAGAGCAATTATTTCATGAAACCGATGCTGCCAAAAATACTGGGGTGCGGGGGGACGAGATGAGCAAGTCCCGTGCCGTCATTGGTCCGTTCAAAGACACGGACATCACACAAAGACACTTTTGACTCGAAAATGGAGTAACACTACCGTATATTGTAGCAGAGCAGAGCTACTATGTTGTCTGGAAGATGTCTTGTCTGTGATTTACTAGAGTTAGACCGTAAAAAGCAGCGATTTTGATAGCCCACGCAGTGCAAGTGTCATTTTAAACGTCAAACTTCTATGAAATTATGACGTATAAATAACACTTACACTGCGTGGGCTATCAAATCCGCTGAAGACTTTTATTGGTACTATATTACAATGTTCTACGTTCTACACCACAGTGTCAAATGTTGAGGCCTGTAAGCAGAAACCGATGGGAAGATTCAAGGCCGAAGACGGGTGTAACTGGTGTTACTGCATAGACGCCAACACACCTATCTGCACACAGATGGCCTGTTACAAACCGAAGAAGCTGAAAAGGTCGAAGGGTACGTTCTTCTTCTTGTTAGGGGCTATATAAGGCTCCACAGTAGAGATGCACCGGATATTCGGTTACTATCCGGTATCCGGCCTGTCCGGCCATTATTTTACTATCCGGCCGGATACCGGATAGTAACAATGCTTGATTTTGGAGTAAACAAATTGGATTTAAGAAACAGACACGGTCATAATCGTACTTGTTTATTATTTTAAAACATTTAAAACATTCCACTGACATGCACGCGCACTCATTTCGAACCTAGAAATGTATCCGTGCGAACGTTCACTAGGAAGCAGGTCAAACCTGCAGAATGCGCACCTGTAAAACCGAAATGTAGGTATAATTCCGCTGGCCGAATATGCGCGGCCGGATACCGAATATCCGGTATCCGGCCAAACAACTATCCGTTGCATCTCTACTCCACAGCCTATATATGTATCACTGCGACCATCCCTGATATATTGTGATCGCCACCTACTACAACTCTCGATCCAAACCTGCAACTTCAAACAGCTGCAGGATCTTTTTGATCTCGAGACTTTAACTCCTCTGGGCGCAATATGTGGGGCATTGTGGACCCAGGATTAAGTCATGAGTACGCATTAGGCAAGGGCACTCTGTGAGGATGTGTAAGGGCGTCTCCTCTGTCTCCATACAGAGTCTGCACCACCTTAAGGGTAAGTACGTTAAAGCTGTGGGCAAAAATTAAAGTACTTTTCGCTAATATTGTCTTCAGTTACCGCGATAGTTACTCATGAAATAAAACTATTGAAAACGGATCATATTGCGTATATTGAATACATACCACGAACGCTGTAAAGGGTTCGAAACGTCGGGATGTAGTGTATTCAATATACGCGATATAATCCGTTTCAATAGTTTTATTACTTTTTACTAGCTTAAGAACTGTCTCAGATGTAATCTTTATCTGTCTGCCTGTCATGTCATAGAAAGTAAGCGCCGGAAGCTTCAGCCCGGCCACGGCCCGGTCTAACGTGAGTCATCCTTTACTTATTGCTGGATTAGCCATAGATTTCAGTAAGGCGCATATTTATGTTTGCAGATTCCAACGTCTGTGAAGCCAAGGACAGAAAGCCAGGCAGAGTTCTGCACCCAGACGGATGCAATTGGTGCTATTGTATCGGTTCCAAACAAATGATGTGTACTATCATGGGCTGCCCCAAACCGGCTGGACAGACAAAAGAAGGGATAAGCACGCAGTTCGTGTTCCAAAGTGGAAATTTCCGTTTTGTCGATAGTGGAAATTATACCATGTGTATACGAGTACCTGGGAAAAATAAAGGTAATGGTTCATTGGATTTTACCGTTAATTAACTGCTAGATAGATTGAATACTCTTCATTGGCACACCTCAGTAAAAGATACAGCTTAACCTCCTGAGACCCAGAAGCAATTGTTTCGTTCTTGAAATTGAAATCATTAGTTACACAACACACTCTTCTTCTTCCTCGCGTTATCCCAGCATTTCGCCACGGCTCATGAGAGCCTGGGGTAGCAATGTACAAATTGCAGAACATTCCCAAAAAGCGGAAACGTTCTCGAGAATGTTCTCAGAACATTCCTGCAACATGGAAATTATTGTTTAAACAAGAGAATATCCTTGAAATAAAGTTTAAATAGGCATAACTTAAAACTAAATGTTATTATGCATATATTATTGTCTATTACAGTTAGCTATTTTGTTGATGTGATAAATTTACCAATAAGTTGCTTAAATTCTCACTGTATATCAGAGAACATTTCGACTTTCGCCAATATTTTCCAAATATTTTTTTTTGTTTAATTAGAATCTAGAGGCCTCTATCTCCCGCCGTGCCAAATCTCAGCGCGCTCGGACCAACTTGAAAAAAATTAAAAAAAAAGTCGGCCGTTTTGATTTTTTTTTAATGCAGATTGTTTTGTCTCGGGGCCCTCTATGACATTTGGTCGAGCACCCCCCACCTATCACGCACCGTTTAAAAGTTGCCATACAAAATAAAAGTGGCCTGTTTTCCCACAATTGTAGCATTTTTCCAAAAAAAAATTTTTCATTGGTGTCTAGGGGACCCCGAGATTCCGTGACCAAAATTTCAGCGCGCTAGGACAAAATTAAAAAAGTTTAAAAAAAATGTCGGCCATATTGAAAAAAAATGGCGGCGTCAAAAACTGCCAGGGTCCCTCTATGACATTTGGTCGAGCACCCCCCAGGTAAGTCTGACCGTTTGGCCGGGCCGTCATACATTTTTCTGACCGGAAGCGGACGACCAAAAGTCGGAATTTTCTGGGGGTAAGGACTACACCTAAACTATCGTGAATATTCATGGTATAAACAACGATAAATAAATAAATTCTCGTTCTCGAGAACATTCTCAGAAGTTACCGAGAATTTCTCATGTGGAAAGTTTCGCAACTTTGGAAAGTTCTCGTGCGTGCATTGCTAGCCTGGGGTCCGCTTGACAACTAATCCTATGATTTGAAGTAGGTACTAGTTTTTACGAAAGCGACTGCCATCTGACCTCCCAACCCAGAGGGTAAACTAGGACTTATTGGGATTAGTCCGGTTTCCTCACGATGTTTTCCTTCACCGAAAAGCTACACGTTACAGAACACACTATACTTTTGTAATTACGTTTAGATATTGTGTTGTAATTACGTAATTAAATAATATATTTCTGAATAAAGGGATAAAAACGCTGAAGAAAGTGACAGATTATTTCACTGATTATGTTAACACGGATTATACGGACGATTTGTTGCGGCCTAAGAAGACTAGATTAAACAAGAAGTTAAAGAAGGAATCATTGAAAGGTAAGATTTCAGTAATAAAGTGATAGAATGACATTAAAGCTCTCAAAGGGGCCTCTGCTTATTGGATCTTTATCCCCACGTAAGCCTATCAAAAGACCGGGATTTATAGGCCCGTGAAATCAAAAAAAAAAGTATTTTTTTTTCTATTAAAGGAAGAAAAGTTCACCGCATTCGGCCAAACTCTTGCGATCTTTTGGAGCACGTGGTGAAACTATTTTCACACATTTGTATGCAGAGCTAATAGCTTTATACAATACAATACAATACTCTTTATTGCACACCTCACATACATGTATTCATCATTCATTACACGTATTCGTCATTTATTTATAATGTAGTAGTTGATATTCATTACATAATATACAACGTGTCCCAAAATTCAACGATAAGCTGGCACCAGGCCCCAATTTCACATCGGTGACAGGTGCGACGAATTGTAAAATCACTATTGCTGACGTCACAGGCATCCATGGGCTACGATTACCACTTACCATCGGGCGGGCCGTATTCCTGTTTGCCACCATCATTGTATTATTAAAAAAAACTTTATTATATCGGAAAAAAACAGATATTTCTCCTGCGAAGTTTCTGACAATTGTCAAAGATTTAGAAGAATTGTAGGTAATTCTTGACAGGTAAAGAGTTATATGTCGGAATTTCGTGACAATTGTAGTGTTTCTTGTGACAATTGTCATAACCTTAGCAAGAGAAATATCTGTTTTTTTCCGATATCATAAAGTTTTTTTTAATAATACAATGATAGTGGCAAACAGGAATACGGCCCGCCCGATGGTAAGCGGTAACCGTAGTTCATGGATGCCTGTGACGTCAGCAACAGTGATTTTACAATTCGTCGCACCTGTCACGTTGGTGAAACAGGGGCCAGAAGTTGGACCTGCCCATGACTACTGGAGGAAAAAAAATAAAAAGATATATAACAGAAATATTTGAAAAATTGTAGACATGGTCGTTAAAAATACCATTAGAGGTGATGATTTTTTTTTGTAATTCCATAATAAATTGAGATATCTTTTTTTCATTTTTTACCTCGAGTAGTCATGAGCAGATCCATCTTCTGGTGCCAGCTTATCGTTGAATTTTGGGACACGTTGTATTATTCAGTCAAAATAATAGCCGCAATTTCGCAAAAATGCGGTATTTCTGTAAGATCCCCACGTTACAGGCCTAGCGTGGATTACTGTACCTACTGCTTTTATTGAAAATTCTGCATTTCTTGAAATCATTTTTTAGGGTTCCGTACCCAAAGGGTAAAACGGGACCCTATTACTAAGACTTCGCCGTCCGTCCGTCCGTCCGTCCGTCTGTCACCAGTGTCGGTATCTCACGAACCGTGATAGCTAGTTTTTAATTTGAATCTCTCATGGAATTATTTATTTCAGAAATGGCGCAAGCGTGTAAAGCGGGAAGCAAGTTCAAAGACCCTTTAGGATGCAACTGGTGCACTTGCATCGAAGATGGCGTCGTTATTTGCGATCATGACGACTGCAAATTTAAAAAAGAATTAAATAAACAGCCATCCTAAGAGATCCCAAAGATCTCCTTTCCTAAACTGAAATAAATGTCATATACTAAGAAAAAATGACCAAGGCACCTGCCGCGATAGCAGAGGACGCTGGTTCGATTCCAGCCTGGGGCACTGGAGGCCTTGGTCATTTTTTCTTAGTATATGACATTTATTTCAGTTTATAATTTATATAGTAGTGTTTCTACTTGATAAAAACAAATTAAAATATTTCCTGGAAATAATTTAATTTGTTCAAATAACTACTTCATTGTACCTATCTCCTTTCCTAACTTAGAGTATAGGTTTTTCTGAGGATAGGTCTAGGCCGAAAATTATCGGTCGTTGTGGAGCTAAAAGAATTGTATTGTAACCCGTTGTTTTTAGTTTTTGCTGTAATTTTCATGTTTTGTTTAATAAGTATATATTTAATATAATGCTATGGCAAAAAAAAAATACTTAACATAATTATATTCTTTATTTTTTTACCCCAAAAATAAACAAAATTGCGGCTTACACACAGATGGCAAAGTGGTTGTATAAGAACCTTTATAAGATAAATTTACTATAAAATTCGACACTTCACTTAAAAAACCGGCCAAGCCGAGTCGGACTCGCGTTTCTAGGGTTCCGTACATAAGTCCGACTTACCCTTGACAGCACATTTCTTATAGGTTTTCCAGTCATCTATACGTAAAGAACTATTTTGTGTAGGTATTTTTTTCAAAATTTTAGACCCAGTAGTTTCGGAAATAAAGGGGGGAGGGGCGATGGTCATTTTTTAGCTATTTTTTTAAATAACTTTTAACCTATGTATTATAAAATTATAAAAAAAACATGTCCATCTTTGGGTTACTAATTTACATATGTGTACCAAATTTCAACTTAATTGGTCCAGTAGTTTCCGAGAAAGTAGGCTGTGACAGATGGACAGACAGACGCACGAGTGATCCTATAAGGGTTCCGTTTTTTCCTTTTGAAGTACGGAACCCTAAAAACAGATTAGTTTATGGTTGCTTAACCGTTTCAAAAAAACCCAAAGCCTAATCTTTTATTTCCCACAGCATTGCGTAACTATAAACCCAACTTTAAGCCAAACTATAAGCCACCAAAGTCAATTACAAGATCCAACGACAATAAACTTTTTTTTTTTTATTCACGAGTTTAACAAGACTTGGGTCAACAAAGCCCTACCGCGCTCAAACGCGCCGCAAAAGAAAGTCAAAATTGTTTATGGGCGAAAAAAACGTATTGACATTTTAAAAGTGAGTGGATTTACTTACTTTTTTTTATGTCATACTTTTTCTTACTCTCCTTGCCCCATTTTGTAAGTACATGTCTCTGTTTGACCTGAAAGTTGACTTGTAGATAATGCCGTTAGGCAATAGGCATTAAGTCCGCCATTTGTAAACATATTTTCGTATTTGTGCAGTATAGATTTATTAAATAAAAAAACCGGGCAAGTGCGAGTCGGACTCGCGTACGAAGGGTTCCGTACCATAAAGCAAAAAAAAAAACTGAAAAAAATGCAAAAAGAAAACGGTCACCCATCCAAGTACTGACCACGCCCGACGTTGCTTAACTTTGGTCAAAAATCACGTTTGCTGTATGGGAGCCCCACTTAAATCTTTATTTTATTTTGTTTTTTGTATTTGTTGCTATAGCGGCAACAGAAATACATCATCTGTGAAAATTTCAACTGTCTAGCTATCACGGTTCGTGAGATACAGCCTGGTGACAGACAGACGGACGGACGGACGGACAGCGAAGTCTCAGTAATAGGGTCCCGTTTTACCCTTTGGGTACGGAACCCTAAAAATTAAGGATTAAAGTAATCGTGATTCAGGATTTTGAATACACAGAACAGCGACATCTAGCGTACAATAAAACAAACTTTTGATTATAGCGAAGCGCAGTTTTCACTACATATCCATTTCCTTCCACACAGCATTTAGGGAAACATGTCCATAAAATTTACATTATATTTTAATCACCAGCGGACTTAGACAAAACACAGCCCCAAATTTGAGGGATTAAACCGCCCAAACCCACAATCAGAGGACATTAGGCAGAGCCACGGGATTGTAGTCTTTATGTGCTAGTAATAAGACGGTGGGTATTGAGTTATTTTTATGAGTTATTGAGCGACAAAAACGGCCAGTGAACACGCAAGTATGTTTATGTTTGATCTGTTTTGTCCAGGCGGGATTATGATATTCAGTATTCATGAAAACTAGGTAAGATGATAAATAAGTACAAATATGTCCGATTAACAATACAAAATAAAGAACATACATAATCACAAGGTAGCTACATTTTTCCCGTAGATGCCTCTCAATAAGGCAATTTTTCTATCATGTTAATATTCAGAGAGTTACGTTTGTATAGAGAAGCAATCGTCCGCTTTCTTTTTTAATTTACTACTGAACTGAGAATGTGTTAAACACAATACGTTCTATACGTGTTTTAACAAAGTGGAAATTCTTATAAAAAAAATCGGCTCTTTTAAAATATACAAAAAAAATGACCCCCATAACTACCTAGTCATACAACTGTACAAGTCTCAATTAGATAATTACTGACTGAGGTAAGCTTTTAATACCTACCTAGCTAATTGAGGCTTATAGCTCGATTATGAATAAAGACAGAATAAGAGTGACATTCCATTTCCAACTGCAGCTGCAATACTGTTCATTTTACTATGGAAATTGACAGTGATAGCGACGCGTGTCCATAGTAAAATGAACAGTATTGCAGCTGCAGTTGGAAATGGAATGTCACTTTACATGACTCACGCTAGACCGGGCCATGGCCGGGCCGTGGCCGGGCCGGAGCTTTCTATGGAAAGCACCACGTGGTCACCGATCAGCCGTCATAGAAAATGACATGTAGGACGTCCCGGCCCGGTCTAGCGTGAGTTATCCCTAACGTTATTAGACAGCCTGGGTCCAGCCGAGATGCTAATCGTTTGCGACGCGCGACGTAGCGAACGATACGGTCATGTCTCTCTATCACTCTTCCATATGCCACAGAAATCACAGGATCATTAGCGTTTCGTTTGCTACGGGGCGTAAATGATTTGCATCTTTGCTAGGCACCCTCAAGTATGAGGCTTTTAGCAATGAAATTCTAGCCTCGGCTAGTCTGTGGCCATGAGTAAGCCCATTCATAATAAAAAAAAAAAAATTCTAGACATTACTGAAAATTGCTCTTTTTTAGTCATCCCGACCCCTAGCCTCAATTTATGCATAAGTAATACGCAATATACAGTTTACAGTGTAATTTGGAATAATAATTTAATTCCCACCTGGCCCCAGAGGAGCGTGCCGTATCGCGCCTCGCGCCGCACAAAATCAATTTGCATGGTAATGCCACTTTTACGGCCAAGGGTGACAAGTGGCTGTTTTGGGGCCGGGGTAATGCTTCAAAAAATGGAAATAGATGTTGCGATGTACCTATATGTTACGGAAATACGTGGAAGCATCAACTCCATAATAACGCTGGATATGTGTTAGTATTAGGTCACAGAATAAATACAGAAAGTAACCTTCCTACAAAACCAAAGTTTGACAGCGGTTCGGGGTCAAATCATGCTGTCCCTTTCTAATACAGGCTGTTACTGACCATGGGGCTTTAAATCCAGGGCTCGATTCTACTCGCTAAACTGAGCTACTTTTATTATGGCACCAACCCCGAAATCCCAAAAAGAAATTTTACTTTTTCATACATTTTGGCTGATCAGATGTCGACGTTTTCTATGGAAAAGCCATAAATTTTTCCCTGATTTTGTGTTTGGTCCCATAGTAAAAGTAGCTCAGCTTAGCGACTAAAATCAAGCCCTGGAATTAAAGCCCAATGGGCAGACACATACTGTATATGGCACTATCCTTTTCGATTAATTAGGGTTGTCAAAATTCAAGCCATTATCTTATCTGAGGTCGTGCATGCAAAGGGACGTCAAATTGTGTCAATCCTAATAGTTGCTCGGAGCAATGCTGAGCCGAAGGAGCCGTGTCAGCCGAGTTTGCCCGAAGGGAGGAGTTTCGCACCCCTGATTAGGTGTAGTGTATGTAGCGCTTCTGGTCCAACTAAGTAAAACAATAGGTAAGTAAGTACTTTAATATTAAAAACACCAAACGAAACAAAAGTAAAAGAAAATCCCAATCAAAACTTACCTAAACCAGAGATATATATAACTACGGATAAGATAAATAAAGTCTAAGATAAAAACCTGCTTCGGAAATCAAGAAAAAGTCATTCTCGAATAGATGGCGCACACACCTTTGGCCTATTCTCAGCTAGATGACGACACCGTTTGATATTTAACAATTTTAACATATATCAGTGAAAGAACATGGGTCAGTATGGAACAATAAAAATTAAAAATCATTTATCCATAAACATATTTTGATTAATTAATACATTTTCAAATTTTTTTAAGTTTTAATCGTGTGTCGATAGATGGCAGTAAATGTACCGTGACTACAAAATTTACTTTGGCAATAGCCCTCTATTCTATCTATTCTCTTTGGCCAAACGAAACAAAAGTAAAAGAAAATCCCAATCGGAACTTAAACATATGCAGGTATGGACATAATCACCTGACATCAGTCATCCCCGTACATTTTTCTATTGTCCGACCGAAATCGGATTTTTTTGCCGAAATTAAAACCGAAATCGAGAATTCAGTTTTGTTTTAGTTTGTTCCGAAATCGAACCTTTGACCGAAACTTGATTTTTATGCTGAAACCGTAACTTCGGCTAGACGGAAACTACCGAAATACAGTTTCGGTGCGGCCGAAAGGTTCGGCTATTTTTTGTCCGAAATCGAACCTTCCGCCGAAACATGAATTCCTGTAGAAATATTTTCTATAATGTTAATATCCAAAGAGGAAAATGGGAATTACGTTATAGAGAAGCAATCGTCCGCTCTCCTTTTAATTTACTACTGAACTGAGAATGTGTTAAAACACGTTTACGTATAGAGTGGAAATTCTTATAAAAGCTGAATTGACGGTAGAGTCGGGATCACATAAAACCAATTGTTTATGGTATCGCACGATTGGGGCTCTACTTTATTCTAATTGGTCCCACTTTTAGGGACCCGTTGTCTTTTTTTTTAATTTACGTAAATAAATAAATTTTAATTAATATTGTAGGACAATCTTACACACATCCACCTAGTCTCAGAGTAACCCACTGATTAACAGTCCGCCGGACGGCAACGGCCTGTCAGTTGTTCGGAACTGTCAAAATTTTGTTCTAACTGACAGGCCGATACCGTCCGGCGGACTGTTAATCAGTGGGCCCCTGTCAGTGTAGATGAAGTTATGTATAAATATTTATGGTATTGGTTATTGTTGGTTATAAATATTTCTTCCTGGGTTGTGGATGTTTTCTATATATTTAACTATTTATCTATCTATTATAATATACCTACATATATCGTCGTACCTACCTACCTACCCACGACACAAGCCTTATTGAGCTTACTGTGGGACTAGGTCGACTTGCATAAGAATAAGATCGACCGATAATATTTTATTTATTCAAATAATAATGTCATGCAATTTAAAATATTTACATCACAACGGTTACACTCATTTGTATTTTAATCACTATTGGCGACATGTTTCGGGCCCGTCGGGGGTCCTTCTTCAGCCTCGATGCTCGCGACAGTTCTTGCAATTGGGCCGCAAATGTGCCGACGACGGAACCCTGAAGGACTTACGTACAAAACCTCCCAGTACCATCGTCCTCACTGTTAACTGTGGACCTTATGCCTTTTGTAATAAGGTCCACCGATGTACAGTCGCCATCAGATATATCGGAGCGGCCAAGGTGTTCACAATATCTGAACACGCACTCTAACGCCTTGACAATAGAGGCGCGCTCTGATATTTGTGAGCACCTTGGCCGCTCCGATATATCTGATGGCGACTGTACAGTTGAGTTTTGCTGTTTGTACATAAGCCATTGACACGATTGTATCCACTCGTAAAGCGATATAATTAACCGGAGTATATAAAAATCCGTTTTTACGCGAATTCTTGAAGGCAGGTCGGACGAAACTAATTGAAATTTAATAAAAATTGAGTGTATAACACTTTTACGGTACATTAAGAGCTTCGCCGGTAATTGGTGGAGTCGCTCAGGGTCGGATACTTGGGCCCAATTTGTATCACATGAACATTTCAACGCATTTTTTTTACAAAAATGTGGTAAGTGTTATTTATAATTTCTTTCTTAAATATCCTCATGTAAGTACTAACTGTCTGTTATGAACTAATAATGTAATTTTTCTATAATACCACACGTTTTCATAACTCAGTGGAAGATTTTTAAGACATACTGTGACGTCCCACGAGTAAAGGAACCTTAAGGCGGTTGGCGCTTACGCTATTATTAACGCCGCTCCAATTATTGCGGCGCTATGCGACGTAAGCGCCAGCGGCCTTATGGTACCTTTTGTCGTGGAACGTCACTAGTGAAATTGCGATTATTATGTACAGAATAGGGATCTAATAACAAATAGGCTTTTTAAAGCTCAAGATATATTAAACAGGTACCTAGTTTCATACATAAATAGTCCGGCTCATGAAATTTCCACCAAGAAAAATACGGTTAAGTCTAGATGGGGTAAGAAAAGCACTGGGGCAAGAGAAACACTTGTAGGAAAACCTCATTCTGTTTCTTTTGCCACGTGCAAAATAAACTGTTTCTTTTACCTCACATGATATAGCAAAGCAAATTTATTTATATAACTTAGCTTCATACAATTTTAAACGAGTATTTTATTAAGTACGAGTATGTATATAATTTTGACAACAAATAGCCATAAACATTGACTATGAAAATATATGAAATAAAGAATATCAAAAGATGAAGACAGCGCAATTAAAACAAACACTACATTGAAAACAAATTGATTTATCCGCGCACAACGAGCGAGCGATTATTCTCTTCGGTACGATAGCTGGGGTGAGAAAAGTTTTTGAAAGAATCCAGTTTAAGGCGAGGAGGCGTATGCTGATTGTAATAACGGGTTATGAATTCGATCAGGATTTGTTATGGATATGGTTTGTCAGAAAAACTATACCTACCCTGGATATTATGTTATTTCAGAATATCTTTTTAAAATGAGAGCGTAATTACGATTGAATGGCGGCGGCTAGGTTCGTGCTCGAGAATACTGTTACTTGTTGACTATACCCCTATATTTATATATACATGCAATAAATAATTAAAAATAATATTACGATCATTGTTCCTATAGTCGTGTCAGCGAACGGTCTCATAGCGAAGAGTCTCGACCAACACCTAGTGAGACTCTCGCTGGGTGGTTGGATCATGGGTCAGATGCAGAAGGCGGTAATTTTGGAGACAGCGCGTATAGCATACGTCGATTCCTCACTCTGCGGCCCTGACCACCGGCAGCTTGGGCCCTGCCCCGCTGCCGGCGGCACCCTAGGTTAGGTTTTTTATAATGTGGTTATATGTATTTTTTATTGTGTTTTATGTGCTTTTGTATTTTACTTTTATATTCATGTTATAAACAACCTAACTTAAGATCAAAAATAAATAAAGGGAATATTACCACTGACACTGGTTTGCCTACGCCTCGCGATTCCTCACCAAGCGCGTAAAACAGAATGGCGGCACACAAAAAACATGGCGACAAAGGGGCTCACAAATTACAACGCGCATTTACATAGAAAAAGTGACAACAGCCGACGCAAAACATTTGTTAGTCTCCATTGTGTTCGAGTATTATATCCTCCCTTATTTATATTTATAAGTGTACTTATTTGGTGCGACTAACAAGACGGTGTCAAAGTTACAGACTTGTAAAGTGTAAGAATATGTTTTTTCACGGATCTTCTTTAAGGTTTTGTTTGTTTTGTGTATATATATATATATATATATATAAACGTGTATACGTTTATACGTATACGTGTATACGTATTTACAGTGTACGAAGGGAATGTTTTGTGTGGTATGTGTGTGTATTCGTCTTTATACTATACGCGAAATTCAAATTTGCTATGAGACGATAATCCCTCGCGCCTACATTTTATTAATTTGCCGCCTTTTTCTACTGACAAGATTTGCTTGACCAAGTATACATAGATAGTAGTTTGCGTCAAACTGAGAACTCGCGGTTCGCCAAAAACTGTAATAAAATAGATTCATAGACGTCTATTTAATTTCGACGAGAGTCAATTTAAAATGTGTAATTTCGAATATGTATGTAACATGTTTTATAATATAAGTACCGTCAACCTTCAATAAGGATAGCTGGAGTGAATAGGGACAAAACTTTAAATGTAATTTACCTGACAATTTCTAAAAAAATACCCACAAAAAATGTATAGCTAACTATTAAAATAATAGTAGATTTTGCATGACAATTTGTGTGGGTAGTTAAGGAATTGTCAAGTAAGTTATAAGTTTTGTCTCTATTCACCCCAGCCATCCCTATTCACCCCGGTTGACGGTACGCTACAACTGATGCTGACTGTAGTACCTATATATCTAAAGTTAAACCCAATAACTAGATATTACACTTTTAGCCACATTCAGCGGTTTGGGACAATTTCCGAATCCAATAACGCAAGAAATATGAGCTAAAAAAAAAGGTTCTATCTTATATGGAATATTATGTCACTTACGCCCTTCTTCTATATTGCGTTGTCATCACAGCTCAAAAAGGACCTATAGTGTATAGAATATTATGGCACTTATAACTTTGTTTTCGAAGGCATTGCGTTGTCATCGTTCACACGTGTGGCATAATGGATGTTCGCTTTATGTCATATCTTCTTGATTCCACTTCTGAAGTCCGCAAAATTAGGTAAGATAAGAAGTTATTCCTTTATTGCATCTAATATATATCAGTTCTAGATGGAAAGCCACGAGTAAGCAGTTCTAGATCTGAGGTTCTTCCGCGATCTGCCTCTTTATCACTCTCGTATATGCGAGCGATAGAGAGGCAGTTAACGACAGTTTGCATTTCGATTTTCGCGGTAGGTCCTCTGATTTGTTTCGGCGAAATTAACAATATGGTAGCTTACGAAGACAAGAAATCAATTTGAGTAGATTTTATATTTAGGATAATTCCTATGTACTGTGTTTTCTTGGTTACCCTAATATTGTGTAATGAGTTAAGGGGCCCACTGATTAACAGTCCGCCGGACGGTATCGGCCTGTCAGTTGTTCGGAACTGTCAAAATTTTGTTCTAACTGACAGGCCGATACCGTCCGGCGGACTGTTAATAAGTGGGCCCCTTTATAATTATAACGCGAGTAACAGTGGCAATATATAACTTAGTTTATGTTTTATATGGATATTACATTAACAAGCAAACATTCCATATAACAATTCACGCTCACCCACTAAACTATCATCGCAATAACACGGCAATAAACAAATATGGCAAATAAAACTTTATCTCTGCCCCATACATATTGCACAAACTTATCAAACACACTGACCGCAGCAAAAACTAACGTAACTCCTATACATTTACTATGAATTTCCAGTCACTACCAACGGTAAATATAACTTTGCAACAACTACACATGTTACGTAATACTAGACAATATAGACAATATTAACTGACAGATGCACGGAATGTTCCGGCCATTCCGCGCCGACCAATCACAGGCCACTATTTTTTTTTCTAACCACAGACAACAGCTGCGTGTTTTCGTGTATTAACGCATGTTATTGGGCGTTTTTATAAATACATTTCGCGGTATGTTTTTTCAAACGATGATTTGTGAACGATGACGTTGGGGGATATTGTTAATAATGTTAATTTTGGGGTTTGGGGTTCGGGGGCCATCTTTGGTGTGTGGATAACAATGGATTTGTTGATTAACTTATAAGATAAAAATGTTGCTTAATTGAATCTTGTAATGACATTCCTTTTCTATTTTGTTAAGTTTTTTATTTTATCTCTTAGGTATCTAAGGCTTTTTCAAAATTCAAATATGGTCTACAAATTCAATATTTAATTGAATATCAAAAGCAACGTCAGTTTTAGTATTTATCTCTTGGGGTGTTTCTTGTATTTTATAAAAATTATTTGCATTAGAACTAAGTCATTTAAATAAGATCCACACTTAAATCAAGATATTAGAGTTAGTTTTGACCCATAGTTTTGAAATTTAGGGCTATAGTAGGATGGCTTCACGGTACATATTTCATTTCCAATAATGTTATAATCCGTCCAGTAATTTTAGGGCTAAGTTAATCGCTGGGAAATCGTTCAATATCACGGTAATCATAGACCCAAAGCAAAGGCGTGGGAAACCGGTTTAAAATTTACCTTCATTAAAGATACTTCCCTTAAACTTTTAGCTCAAAGGAAATTAAACCTCTCTATAGGAAGCTGGGGGCTGACGAGTGACGACGCCATATTTAAAATTTTAGAAGGTATTTAGTGATTTAAATGGGTAGATATTATTTCATTAATTGTATCTTATCCAATATTTCAGCTACCTAGCTGAGGGTGGTATTCCATCTGTCCAAAATCTTTAAAAAAATTTAGGCACGAAGGGTGAATTTTTAATTTTGCGCCTTTTTCTACTGACAAACTTGTTTGTCCGGCTATAGTTTAGACGGACTATAGATATTACAAAAGGGTGAAAATAATATCGAATCTTGTCAATACAAATAAAACATTCAATCTCGAAGAATGCACTCAGGTGTAATAGAAAGAAATTCTTCTGGAGTCGGCTAAAAGAAATCCAACCTCTCCCTTATTCAGATTCGAACCAATAGACAACTATTCCAATACCACTTGGTTTTTAAATGCAAATCTCTGAATATCCTATTTCAAAGAGTCAGCACGTCAAATCTACATTCTCAACCCTCAGGCGAAGTAGTTGTATGTATAGGGACCGTGCGCGTTGGAGGGTCTGCCATCTTGTGGCCTGAATCGGAAACATATGTGCAGGTGTACATTGCCATTAAAGCTAGTACTATGTTTCCTTGTGCATAGTAGGTTCTGCCATCTTGTGGGCTACATCGGAAGCATATAAACCTCACATGCTTACGCCTCCTTTGCTGCCATAAGCATGCACGTCCATAGTACTATCGGGTGCAGCGACGGTTGAGCATTTCTCAACGAAAATCGCTTGCACCCAAAACTTTAAAACGTCACGCCTTCTTATATTACAAGTATTACAACCAATCACAGTCGTGCCTTAAGTATATTGCATCGATATTGTTTTTGGGTTCTTACCTGACCAACCCAAACATGTGTTGACCATCGTTATCAAATGCATTTTAAAGGGCATTCTATGTTAGAAAGATTACACATCTGGTGCCCGTAAAACAATTGTGCGACCAAGAATACGTGGAAACTTTTTTTAATAGCCATAATGTTTGTCCAGAATTGTTAAATTTTGCGCACTTTGCGTGCAGAGACCGTGCGGCGTCTTAACTTAACATCTGCCCGCTTGAACGAATTTTAAATTGTTTAACGACCCTTACTTTTTTGGGCACGTATTTAACCGGTCAACTAATTAATCGGATTTCAGTAGCTTAAAAAATAGAAATAGGTACTAAAATGAATACCTACTTTGGCAACAAAAGCGTTAAAACATTTCAATATGAGCAAGCTACCAATTATTTATTTGGCAACTGAATTATTATGACTCGCGCACGAAGGATTCCTTACCATTGCGCAAAAAACGGCAAACAAGTCACGTTTGTTGTATGGGATACCCCACTTAAATATTTATTATAAAAGTAGTTAAGTATATTTTATTCTAACCTATATTATAATATAAATTAAACACATCAATAGTATTATTTATTGATCTTTGTTGAACTCGTTAAGCACTCAACTTTTTTGAGACTTAGATAAAAAAATGTGTCTAGAAAAAAGGAAAGTCGTCAAGAGATTTAATTTTACAACCGAAACTGCGAGGTAAGGAATTTGAGTTGGGTCATTAGAATGCATTCAATTTTAAGTGTTACTAGCCAGATGTTTCTTGGTGGTTTACTTATAAAAAAAGGTAAAAAAAGCTACTCCTTTCGATTTCATATCCGTTGCAAATTGTACCGTATTGTTAGGCATGTTACGTTTATATTAAAAATTTAGACTTACTGGTCAAAAATTTTGGACTGTTCCCATTGGTGGATAATGTAAATAAGTGACCGCGTCTGGGGTGCATTTGAAATCGAACTGTAGGATGCTCAACCGTCGCTGCACCCGATACATAGGTGCATCATCAACACCGCATTTTACTTTTGTAGAGCTGAGCGAAACTGTGCAACAGTAAGTAATCTATATCTTTAGAGGTATTTAAATAAAAGTAAACAAAATCTACCAACAAATGGCTTCTTAATAAGCCAGTTGAGGGTAGATGAAAACATTACATGATCAAAATAATGTAGGTTAAAGTCAGCTCGTTCAGTGACAGATCCAGGTGGTTTTGTATTGGGTTGGTTAATCAATAAATGTTATAACTACCCGAAAATTTACAAATTATTTGTTTACCTTTTATTTAAGTAGGCTAAAGATACAGAGTATAGCTAGAGTCAAATGTTTGGTAAGCAGAGACAATAACGCTCAAGTTATTTCGGGTCAAAGGTGAAATTTGAGCGGAACTTGAAAGAAAAACGTGTGTTGTCTATGGATTTTCTTTTTTAAAGTGTCATTGTGTTTTCGATTAAGACATTGTTGGGTTTGTTTGTAACGAAAGGCTTTTTGATATGCGATTAGGTGAAGAAACTTAAGAAATGTCTTGTATCCTAATAGAGTTCTCTCCTAATAGAGTACACTCCTAATAGAGTTAAAAGGTATTATCCCCCTATTTCTGTTCCCTTTGCATCCTCGAATTACAGACGTAACAGTTTCCTTATTCGTGCGGGTAGAACCCTTAACAGTCTGTCAAGAGAGCATGATATTGATGTGTTTAATATAAATACGCAGTCTATACGACGTATTTTAACGCTTAAATTCTTTGAGTGAGCTTGACCTTTCTATCTTGTCTGTAATGATTTTTGTCCTCAATAGTTTTTATTCTTAATTTATGTATGTACTTGCTTAGTCTACGCAGAATTGTAAACTATATATACTTACTTAGCGAAGTTATCTTCTATGTAATTTCTATCTGTGAAAACCTATAATTGGCCTTCGATTTTTATACATAGTGCTAATATGTTTCATGTGCTGTTGGTTTTCCAATAAATAAATAATAATAATAATAAATAATAAAGTATATATGTCGGCGGCGGATCGTAAGATCAGGCAGATCGTAATGTTCCTGTGTATTGTTTTGAGGATAGTCACATTAAACCAATATATAGGTAAGATAGGTTCGTTAGGCTGCTTCAGATGCCCGAAGGGCAATCTGCCCAGAAATAGGAGCCCCGCGTATCGGGGCTCCGTCGACTCAGGGAACGAGTCAAAGATTTTTACTTTTCACGATATGCCTAGGAATTTCACGATATGCCTGATCTTACGATCGGCCGCCGACATATATACTCAGTCAAGCAATTTCCGTCAATAGAAAAGAGCGTCAAATTTAAAAATGTAACTAAGTATAGGTATAGGCGCGAATGATTATCGTCCCATAGAAAATTTTAATTTTGCGCCTTTTTCTACTGACAAGCTAGTTTGACCGGCTACACCTATTACCTAAGTTTGTTTTTTTGAACTACAAAGTACTTACGGTACTGCCCATAGGAATAAAAAGTATAGGAAGCTCATTTCAATCAGTCTCTTTACCAAAAGTAAGTAGCATGACAATTACGAACGTTTCCGAGAAAATACGATGGAACACAATTATGCACTATTCTTTATAGGTACTCGTCTCGTATCATAAATATAATTTCGTCATGTTGATAACGTGATAAATAATTAGAATAAAACAAAATCATAATAAATGCTGCACGAGTCCTTCTCAGAAAAACACGAGCGAAACTTCATAATTCTAAATAAAAGATAGGAACCTAAGGAACCCCTTTTAGGATTCCTTATAGTGTTCGACCGCAACCGAAATTTTTGCCTAAATTGACTCCAAAAACTATAGTTTCTAGTTTCGGCTGAAACCGAACCTTCAGCCGAAGCCGATACTTCCGACGAAGCATGATTTTTATTTAATTGTACAACGGGACTTAATCGCGTATTTAAGTTTTAAGATTTACCTCCGACGTTTCGAGGACGGCGTTGTCCCCGTGGTCTCGGAGAAGACTGGCTAAAGTTGACATCAACATCTAGCCGCACGAGTTTCTCGAACTACCCCAACAACGCCGCCCGCGAAACGTCGGAGGTAAATCTTAAAATTAAATACGCGATTAAGTCCCGTTGTACACTTTAATAATGTGTAATAATCGTGAAAGTTTAAATCAGCATGATTTTTATGCCGAAACCAAATGAAACTAGTTCCGTACCTTTAAGCTTAGAAGCCGATTACCTATGTTTACCTATTTTATAGGCATTTTAATTGATGTATTAGTTTATTATAGGAATTGAAAGCTAAACAGTAGGTATTAACAAAATAAATAAACTAAACATTAAAATTAAAACTAAAACTAACAACTATATACCTATTTCCATATAACAAATGGGAGCTTAGCTCGACGCCGGATGGTATATATGGTGCCCAGAAGGCTGGTGGCATTGGCATTTTATTAAATAATATATTTAAATAACTAGGTACTCACTAAACTAATTCCGAATTATCTTGTAGTAGGTATCCTTTGAACGTTTATTACTTCTGTTTATTTTTATGTGGGCAATGTTACCCCATAGGGCTAAAGTAGCTCGCGAACACGGTACATAGACAATTGAATATAAGGAGGGTGCTAACTGGCCCAAATTACCCACATCCCAGGGGATGAAGGGTGTAGGGCTCCATTTTAAGCGGTTCTACCCTGACAGATAAAATTAAGATAATAAATTGAATGTAACTAAACTGTACAGTGTGTGTCTGACCATGGGGCTTTAAATCCAGGGCTCGATTCTACTCGCTAAACTGAGCTACTTTTACTATGGCACCAACCCCGAAATCCCAAATTTTTTATTACTTTTTCATACATTTTGGCTGATCAGATGTCGACATTTTCTATGGAAAAGCCAAAATTTTTTCCCCTATTTGAGGGTTGGTCCCATAGTAAAAGTAGCTCAGTTTAGCGAGTATAATCAAGCCATGGATTTAAAGCCCCATGGTCAGACACACCATGTATAATAATTTACTGTCAAAACTTTACAAACTGCATGTAAAAATAACTACGTACTAAAAACCCGTCCTGGGCTGTCCTCGACGCAAAGATACCCATCACGCTCGCTGCATTGCCGCGTTGGATTACGATGCCTTTGCATCAGGAAAAACCCGAAGCGGGAGGTCAAGGCCTCTTTCAAACAGGCGACGACCCAGCTCCCGGAGGAAGGTCCCGCAGCACTCTCCAACAGATTGTACTATACAGCTCGATGGTACTATGTATAATATTGCATTGTCACCCGACTTACATATGTATGCAAATTTTCAGCTTCATTGAAAGTCGGGAAGTCCAATTTAACTTGCAAGATTTGACCCGTACACATACAATCAAGTTGCAAGTCAATAAAAAGCTTTTAAATAACACATTTTCAGTTACGTCCTAAGCAAGGCAGAGTCTGCAATTTCATGTATTTCATCCGCTGAAAATCAACCCCAACTCATCCAATAACCCCGCCGAGGGGTGCAAAGTGCCCCGCGGTTTATCTCACCCTCTGCGATTACAAATTATTTACATTTTATGATCTCACCTCAAGAGTTTTGTACTTAGGTATCTGTGGTTACATTTATTGGCTAAGCGGGGTCTAACGCAACTTAGTAGTCTTTATATTTCATTTAAACACGTCAAAAAATTCTATATTTGCCAGAGAAAGCCTCAACGTAAAAGCTGGCTCGATAAAAAAAAGTCACGAAAATATGTATGACTAATTTTCATTTATTTTTAATTGTAGGTATATCGTTATTCTACGTACCATAGCAGTACCCATCTATAGTTTTAGTACACAAAATAGCTTGTGATATAGACGAGGGAAAACTTTGAACAGAAGTAAATTTTCAGAGTAGGCAATTTAGATCTTAGGTAACCACGCGCGATTGCCATATCTTCCGTCGCAAGTTTCGCGCGCCATGGCAAATCTTTTGTTATTTCTTTTGTGTTTTACAGTTAGTATTTTCACGTTAGTGTAATAAAAAATACTCTCTGTAGCAAAATTTGTTTAACCTCCGTGCCTAGAAAGTCTTGAAACCCTCGCCACTCTCAAAATACCTCTTTTCGGACCACTCGCTACGCTCGTGGTTTGATTATGCGATCTTTCGCTTTCTTGATTATCAATATTATGAGGAGTTAAACAACAACTTTGCCCCCTTGTAAAACAAATAATGACAGCGTTTTACACAAAAATAAAACGCTAATTAAATAACTTACCCTATTCGGAACCTAATAATAATATTGAGAGTGGCAACACTGTTGTCGGTCGTATTGTCCTTTTCTAGCATATACGTCCCTCTCTCTCCCACACTCCCACCACAGCAGTTTGCTTTTTGGCGGTTGTCGCAAAAACAAATTTCCAACTCATTGTCTCAAAATTTTACATATTTACACCAGGCAGGATTAAAACTTTAGGTTCCGAATAGGGTAAGTTATTTAATTAGCGTTTTATTTTTGTGTAAAACGCTGTCATTAAACAACTGTACCGCTATTCGGAACCTAATAATAATATTGAGACGTGTTTGTTATCGCCTGGTGGTGGGAAGACGCCAAGCCAATGTGATTATACATGTACTTATTATGTATATGTAATATTATTATATTATGAGTGTTTAATTAATTATGCAGTACACCCTTTATTTTAACACCTGTGAGGAGAGAGGTATTTAGTAAAGCATACAATTTGATATTCCATTATATTATGATACTAACTTAACATTTTATATACGTACTTAATGTACTTATAAATGTTCAAAAAGAATAAGTGAGTCACCACAAGGGTGCTATACTTAATTACTTAAATGTATGTGAAAACTAGGTAAAAGAAGATGTGATAAGTCAGTCTACTCTTCAAGGAGCATACACATCTGTTATAAGGAGTAATGTAATTCAAGTATGAAAAGATAAAAATAATAAAGTACTAGAGTAGTTTTTATTTATAAGTCGCAATTATTATCAAATTTGATAATAATTATCTATAATAGTAAAGTAAGCAGTTGCAGGAATATAACAAGGACAGGACATTTCTTATTTCCAGAATCCCTCGGGATTAAGTAGACGAATATTTTAATTATTCGTTATATCACTATCACCACAAACAGAGTTAATAAAATTAGGTACTTATTGAAATGTCATAGGGAATCACTAAATTTATTTAATGACTGTAAGCCATATACTTGGTTATAGGTTATAGTTATAGCTATAAAATGCATTTAACCCTTTTAAACGCTTTACTAACGAGAACGCAAGTCAGTGTACATAAATAAACCTTGCTTAAAAGTGTGAAGGTTACTATGAGAGCTTAAGCCACAACACTCATGTGTTCACTGCGCTGTGGCACTAGTTATGACGCTTTGTGGTGTTCTTGTGTAGAATTGCTACAGAACTTTATCAATAATATTTGCAGAGTCATTCTAATTAAATTCATGTTTAGCTATCATAACCTTAATTTTACTCAATAATTTGTATATATGTAGTAAGAGTAGTTTCTTAGTGGTTTACTTTATCTGGTGCCTACTGGTAGACATAAGCCTTAAAACTTTATTGGTTCTGACCGCTAAAGTGGCTAATTTTCTGTAAACTATTCATAGACATTGCTTAATTTTGAATATTCAGTTTTCTCTATTCAGTGTGTAAATTATAAGGAATCAGATACTTAATTCGAAACCCTAGCTCATCGCATAGGTGCTTTTAACCGAAATACAAATTTATGTGCTTATTTCGTGATTTTACATTATTTGCTGTGGGAAACCAGGGGGTTCCCTATTACCATTTGCCGGGCGCCTGTGGCCCCAAAGCCAACAGCGCAGAGGCCCTTTAAGAGGGAGCTATTTTATCCAATGCTAGAATCAACACTTTGTCGAATCTATTAGATATTTAGGTATACTTATCCTCCTTATGAACTAAGGATAATTGTTACTTGTTTATATTTCAATAATAGCAAGATTGTAAATTATTTTATATTCTGAAATATAATATTACTTAATTTGGGCCAGTGTACTTTTGTATACTATATCTCTGGCCTACTACCTACTATAGGTTAGTCTAATAACATCCCGCGTCCTGGGAGGCAATATACAGAGTTCTTGGATATATATTCACGATATCGCTAAGTGTGTGGACCTAGTTTTCCGACACTTGACTGCATGAAATTATTGTGTACATTTTTTACAGGTCTCGAGCAAGAAGGGTACCTATATATAGGTTGAGGTCCTTAACTTGTGGATTTGGTAATAGGAGCAAGACACAGACGGGGTGTAAATTAATTGATCCACCATGTTTCAAGAGATTCATGTGCATTGATGCCTTCAAGTTACACTGTACAGACAGACTATATAACTCTTTTGCAGAGTTTTGCTAACATATTATAATAAATGACTGCATTTGTTTGGGTGTACTTGTTCCACGACAAAAACATATTTATATATATTACAATGTATTTTTGAAAAGTACTCGCCTTTCAAAATAGCTTCGCCTTTTCGCAAGGCTTGCTGCTGTTTCACATTGTGCAAAGCAAACAGTATCGCAATGCTATAATTTTGTATAAATTGAGAACTAGAGGGTCATGCCCTAGACGTGACCGCCCAGAAGTTATACTAGAATCGTTCGTGCAAACCATTAAGTCACTGTTTATTAAAAACCTTATGACTGGGTACATTACATTCTACGGTGGGTACATTTGTTAAACGTATAGTATCAAACTATGACGAATAATGATAAGTGAATTAAGTGATAACAATATTTGGTCCGTGCATAGAAGCACGTGCCCTTGAGATTAGTGCATGGGTAGTTTAAAATAAACTTAATCTGTGCATAGGAGCACTTACGATCAAGGTGATTCGAATCCTCAAGGTTCACAAGGCAGACATAAGGGTGTAAAATAAAGCATTCATAAACGCCCAGTTTGGTCAGTTTTGTATATTTTTATTTCCAACATGCTTGTGCAGCACATGACAATTTTCCTATACCATGCCAGTCAGGGATATAATAATTAAATAGGTAACCTTGGTTATGTCGTGTACCTACATAGGTAGGTACTCGTAAAAATGTTAACTGAAAGACTAGTGCTCTCGAGGCAAATATAATTTATATTAATTTCGAGTCTGTCATAGCAGGCATAGACTTCAAAGGTTTTTAGATATTCATAGGGCCGCTAAACGGAACCCTTTGTACACCTTGAGCAGGCTGTTTGTGCTCTTGTAATTTTATTTTCACACCATGAGTGATATTAAAAATAGCTTATTTCAGAATTGAACCGTAAGCTATGTTGTGTCGTGAGCTTAAGTGAGCCTGATTTAATTAGAGTCCACAGATTATCTGGACCTTGGAGGATTGACCACACCTTATTCTAAATATCAATATTCTGCCTGGGCTTATGGTCGAATTTAGGTGACTAAATCTCTTAGTATTATCCATGCCACCCACGTTATGAGGCTTAGCGTCTCCAGACCACAATTTTATATTAGGGTGCAAAGATTTTTTCATCTTTAAAATAAAAATGAGTCGAGATAGGCCTGGAATCTTAGGTTATTTTATACCTATTATATTATAATTTTAGAAATGTTAATTAGTCCAATTTTGGGTTTAGCCAATAGGGTGTCCGGGACCCTTAAAATAGATTGGTAAACAAAAATGAAACCTCGAATAACGAAGCCTATTTCGACTGATTTTTACCCAGAACATTATTTTGTTAGAACCCTTTTCACTTGTCCTTTGTCCAAAAGGATGTATTTACATATTCATCTTTGTTATATTTTTATGATTGTGGCCTACTCGCTCGCCTGTGTTATGACCATATCATTTAATTTCTGACATGCCTTGCGCAGGCTTATATTTATAGGTTGTAATATCATCATCAATAACTTGATATCAGTTTGTGAATGAATCAAAGATTCTTTGGCACACCTTACGCAGGTGGAAACATGGCAGCCTTGCGCAGGCTTAAATAGGTACACAACATATTGGTTTCATCACAAATAACTTGACGTTAGTTTGTGCCTGAATAAAAGATTCTCTTAGGCACACCTTACGCAGGTGGAACCATAACAGACATAGCTTAAGAATATCATTCAAATGAAGTTTATGGGTAATATTCCCTTAGTTGAGAGTTCTTCGCTCGACAAGGGGAAAGGATTTACTTTAATAGGCACTTTTAGAAAGTGTCATTCACGGTGACGAGATTTGCCATAACTAAACTTTAACTCTACAGTTAGCGAAAATAATTTGAAATTATGAAGCAAACCATGCGTCTTCGTCAATGAATCAATCTAAACATTCCCATATAGTTAATGCCCTTTCAAGTCACAGGCTTCCGATTTTATTTAAAACGTTTACAAGTGTAGGTACTATTTATGTAGGTAGGTAGGTAGGCTTAAAGATTGACCGTCTTGTATGTACCTATAGTTACATATAGAATGAATAATCAAGTTATTCAAATCCAAAATAATACAAGCACATATAGCAACTACATGCAAGAGTTCTTTTAAGCTGTTAGTACCTGTTATTTTTTTAAAGAGATACCTATCTACCTACATTTTAACCACCTTTTTTTTTTTTTTTTAATCAAAGATCTAGTTGGAGAGATATAAATTGGTAGATAAGGAGTGAAATACTTAAGGATTTCCATGTCATTCTTGCGCAGAGCCATGCTAATCTCTCTCTTTATCTAGTCAGACTTAAGTTTACGTACTGCCGAAGTACTCACTTTCCACAAAAATAAATGCAATGCTTGCGATGTAGGTTTGTTCGTTACCTTGTGTCCCTCAGAGCGGAAATAGAAGCCCCGCGAAGCGGGGCTTCATCGACTCCTAAGCGGGTACACGTTATTTATCAGCAAGTATATTACCAAAAAAAATATTTTGCAATATTATATTTAACCCGGAACGGGATAAACCGACAAGTTGCTGATAGATACTTGGACAGATAAACCCTACACGTCTATAAGCTTCTACCTTAATACGTAGGTTCTACGTAACACGTATTAACTATCCGATCCTTTCGTATTCGAAAACACAAATCACTTGAAAACTGAAGGGTATGCCTCCACACATCACCATTTAGTTAAGTGTTATACCTAATTTCAACCGTTATTATAGACACACAAAGATTTAAAGTAAATAAGTAATAAGACTCAGAAGAGACTTAATGTAGGTATAATATTAATTAAATTCTAATGGTGACAAGTGCACGCTTTACCAGCTCGATGTGTTTTCTAACATTATGTGTTTTAGTATTTTCATTAGCATAGCCACGGTGCGCGCAGGCAGCCTTTGAAAACTTACACATTACTATTCCGGATCGTTTTTATTTGCTAGATAGTTTAACGGACACTAAATTTAAATATTTATTTCGAACGGCAAAAGCCGTTAGAAACTGTTTTTCAATATAGTCAGCTAAACTGGGGTACAAATTCAAAAACTCACCAGCAGTTTAGCTTCACGACCTTCCAGATGGAAAAACAGCAAGCCAATATGAGTTGGAAATTTGTTTTTGCGACAACCGCCAAAAAGCAAACTGCTGTGGTGGGAGTGTGGGAGAGAGAGGGACGTATATGCTAGAAAAGGACAATACGACCGACAACAGTGTTGCCACTCTCAATATTATTATTAGGTTCCGAATAGCGGTACAGTTGTTTAATTAGGTAATATACTGAAATAAACTGTCTTAGCGGGTTAGCCCTCAAATAAAGAAAAAGGATCTATTAGAAAACCGCTTTGCCTAAAATATTTTATCTAGAATCCGACAATTAATTAGTACAAACAAATACCAAAGTCCCCAACTACATCCAAGATGGCGGCCAATTTCCCGCCAATTAAAGCGATCGTTCTTAATTCGAAACTTATCGTCAAATCGCTCCCACCGACCCTACTTTATTACTGGTCGATAACAAAATAATCCCACTTTCAAGAAAAATAAAAGACAAACTTATTTTTTAAAGCGGCGTAATCTAGAACTAACCCGGCCGCTTACTAATTTAAAACCCAAGTGTGATCGTGGCGACACAGCCACAGATAAAGCAAAGTTTGCCGTGCCGTATTTAAAAAACTATAAAACGCCATCCACACTACTGGACATCAGAAGTCGGTCGATAAAACCGGCTAATTTATAACCGAAATCTTCTATAAAGGTACAACATTATTCCTTATAATATTTTAGAGCCCTATGTATAAAGCTAGCCGCAGGAAAAAAAAAGAATTTCAAAAAAAGAACTCGATGATGAGGTAACGAACGAGGCGCGGTTGGTGAGTTCCTTTTTTAAATCCACGCCGCTTCGACGTGTGTGGTCCGATTTAGATCGCTGTCAAAGAAAATTCAGTCTTTCCTTTATATAAATACAGTTTAGATTGGTATGGGGGTCGGTAATGAAATTTTCCACTTGACGCTGGTATGTATTGGCTATTCAAACGTTATTACGAAACTATGAACGTTTTTGAATTTGGAACTGAAGTTTTCAGTTTAAGATCGTTCGATAGGTAAGTTATTTGTTAGTTAATTAGTGATTTCACCCAAAAAAGACCAATTTGTATACATGAGTCAGACTTAATTATTACTGAAGTGGTTCGTTTAATTAAATATCGTTGTCAAGTAGATATACCTAATATATTATTATGTACCTAATTAAATTGAGGATTATGTGTTGAAACCTACACATAGACCGCATTAGCCCAATTATTTATTCTTATTGCATCACTTTTATTAAGAGTGAAAAAAAAAGATGTATTCCAAAAACTTTCGGCAAAGAAAACAAAAACGTCACTTTTGACACTGACATATCTAATCCATCGTATCTAGTCGTAATATTTGACGTATCTTAAATTTCGAAATAGAGAAATAAATAAGGTAGAGTTCAAATTTTGAGTAAGGAAAAAAATCTAAATTTACCCCACCGCATTTTAGTTTAAAAACTTAAAAACAAAACAATATCATAAAGAAGCAGGATTTGTAAAGTCATAAAACGAAGCCTGAAGCGCCGACAATAAAATACCTGTTTCATTTCAATTATACCACTCCATGGGTGCCTTCTGAACGGAACGTACCTAAAGAGAGGTCTTTTATGTAGGCTCTTATTTAGTAATCCTTTTTATTCGAGTACGTCAATTGGGTAGGTAAAGTTTTTTGAAGATAGGCAAATTATATTTTTTCCCGATAGTATTCATTATAGCGATCACGGAAATGCAGCTCTTTTATTTTTATATTATTTTATTGATTAAATATAATTTTTTAAATGATCGATATGACGTTTGTGAGGTGAAATGGCAGATTCGAGTAATTAATTCCTTTGCCGTAGTAAATGGGACGAGATAGAAAAAAAATCGATGTCAACTGTCAGTGTCATTCTTGGAAAATAACTTGCAAATAATTTGAAAATAATGGTCGGACGAAACATTTGTGTTTTCTTGTAATTGGATGTCGGTGTGATTTCTAGAATAAGTATTTTTAACGTCCCTAGCACGCTCAACACGGATATTTTGATAATGATAACGATTGCTTTCGACTACTTGGCACTGCTTCTTGGAGAACATTTTCATTAACGCCTTCACCACGACTCTTGGACTGCTACACGAGTCATTTTGGATCTCAGTATCAACACAATAGATGGAGACGATCCCGGAAACGTTCGAATGGAAATAGAATATTACAGAGATGAACTCAAAGTGCGTCGTACCGTCTACAAGACAGTACAGACGTTACTTTCCAAATTCAGCGTATTTGAGCACACCAAAGTCTTTAACAGCGATTCGGTGCCAAGCTTTGAAGATATATTGGCCAAAATGGTAACTTATACGTTTGTGAGGACTATATAAACGTGATTGTTGTATTATACATACATAATGATTAAGATTGTAATAGTCTTATAACTAGGTCGTTATTGGCTATTATATATGGGCTCGGCAAGGTGTTCACAATATCTGAACACGCACGCCCTGATAATAGAGGCGTGTTCAGATATTTATGAGCATCCTAGCTGCACCAATATATCTGATGGCGACTGTACTTTAGAAAACTTATAATATAAATCCAAAATATTATAATATAAATCCAGTAAATTTCGTTTCGTTTTATTTTATAAATCCACAAATTATTATCCTTAAGCATTAACATTACAACAGTATATAGGATCACGCTGTGTGGCGTGCCCTTGAAGAGAGTTGAGAGGTTCAAATATGGTCAATATGGATAAGTATGTCTGTAGGGTAAATGTGCTTCACGTTGGGGCCTGTTTACATATTGATTAGTGTTGATTGCGGGTTTAATACATTTGCCACTATACACAAGTAGCAAGTGTATCAACTCGCAAAAATACTACATTTTTGCTTCCATTGAGGTATACATAGTAAGCACTATTCTCAAATTATGTGAGGAAATAAAACAAATTCAATTTAGTAAAGCGTATTTAATAGGGGTAAAGTGACGCGAATACAATTAAAAAAACAACGCATATTCTTAGTTTATATTAAATGTAGATGGCTTTTTAGTTTTCACTTGGTCACAGAAATACGCTAAAAACCACTTTCAGAGTAGGTGTTTCTTGCGTTTTGGCTGTCCTTCTTGTGTCCTTCCACAGCATGAGCATGTCCTAAGTCCTGTTGTATTTGTCCCTGGACTTAGCAGGAAGCTAGTTATTCATTATTAAGTTTGCTTCTGCTTTCAAATGAGGCGGTGTGCCGTCTATTCCAGGTCGTTTTCGTCACTTGAACTCATTTTGTTTATTACGAGTATTAAAATAACAAGCGGTAACTTATTGAGTATTGCACAACGAATAAACTTTGCCGCCTTTTATTTGCATATTTTTTAAAATTATATTACCATAGATACTAAGCATACGGTACGCGCATGCGTCAATCCGCGCGCACCGCGCAGCGCCCTTTCGCGGTGCTAAAGCGGTATCCAGACGGGACTGATAAAATCGGTCGATTTGATCAGAAATGAAATTGGCGTCAATCTCCAATTTTAGATTTATGGTGATATTAGAGACATTTAAATTGAAAAAATGCCCCATAACGAAAATACTAGCCTCACAAATTGGTGTTCTTGTGTCCGCACCTCATTTTATCGGTCATTATCGGCGGTTGAATTCGGCGAGCCAAATTGGCGTTTGCGTCCGTACGTTCCGATTCGATCGGGCAATTTAATCAGATTGGCGAAAAATTGACTAATCTGGATACGCCTTAAGCAACATCGAGTTCACGATAATTTGACATATAATAATAATAGATTTTTAGCATAAGTTGCATTTCATAAAACTTAACCCAAATCATTTGTACATTTTCAAGTCAAAGATAAAGACATGTTGGTTTTAAAATTTTAATAAGTATAGACCATAACATTGTCATGATCTTGTAACATTGTTAAAATAAGAGAGTCTCCCATTTTCATTTTATTGCATTTTTTATAAAATGTCTTTAGATTCTCGGGATATCTTGGTCCTAATTCGATTGCTCTTTTTTATGGAAATAATTATATCCTTCAGATTCACAGGATGCTCGAGGCTTAGCCGAATAACACTGCAAGGAAGTATGTCATGGCTCAATGGTTCTAATTAGCCATCAGTATAATACCGCCAATGAATGTTTACATCCACCTGAAAATAAGAACAACATTCATAAAATGAGGATAACCACACAAAACTAACAGATGGTTGAAATTGTTAGAAAAAATTAGACCGATTTCTTGTTTACGAACTTAACAGCTCATGGCAATTTAATAATAAAAATCAAAACACAAGTGAAGATAGTTTTATGTACCTATGTATTTCACGGATACGTACTCCTGTACGGCCATTGCTCCTCTAATTCAACGGCATTGTGCTTATCACTGTTATGATAATAATTTCAAATTTGTAGAATCTGCTCGCAATCTCGTATGAACTCGCTTATTTTTCTTGCAAAACTCTGTCCAAGGGTCAGCGCAGGGGCCGTCGTGTAGGGGTGGGGAAGAAAACGTTGTCCAATAATTATGCAGAGCCAAGTTATCGAAAGTAAATTCAATCTTTGTCCAAATACGCGCAGATGTCGTGGGGAATCAGAAGTCCGTGGGTCGTGCTGAGGTCGTCGAAAATCTCAATGATAACATTAATAGCATTTCGCAAGGTAACATGAGGCTTGTCCGTTATTTTTCGGGAATGAGAGCTAAGTGACACTGACAGTTGACATCGTTTTTTTTTCTATCTCGTACCATTTACGACGCGCAAAGGAATTATTGGGATCTGCCATTCCACCTCACAAACGTCATATCGATCATTTAAAAAATTATATTTAATCAATAAAATGAAATAAAAATAAAAGAGCTGCATTTCCGTGATTGCTGTAATGAATACTATCGAAAAAAAATATAATTTGCCTATCTTCAAAAAACTTTACCTACCCAATTAAAAAAACCGGGCAAGTGCGAGTCGGACTCGCGCACGAAGGATTCCGTACCATAATGCAAAAAAAAAACAAAAAAAAGCAAAAAGAAAACGGTCACCCATCCAAGTACTGACCCCTCCCGACGTTGCTTAACTTTGGTCAAAAATCACGTTTGTTGTATTCTGTTTTTAGTATTTGTTGTTATAGCGGCAACAGAAATACATCATCTGTGAAAATTTCAACTGTCTAGCTATCACGGTTCGTGAGATACAGCCTGGTGACAGACGGACGGACGGACGGACGGACGGACGGACGGACAGCGAAGTCTTAGTAATAGGGTCCCGTTTGACCCTTTGGGTACGGAACCCTAAAAATAAAGGTTATGATTATGATGTATATGGTCAAGCAAATCTTGTCGGTAGAAAAAGGCGTAAAATTCAAATTTTCTATGAGACGATATCCCTTCGCGCCTACATTTTTCAAATTTGCCGCCTTTTTCTACTGACAAGATCTGCTTGACCATCTTATATGTGTAAGTTTAGTTTTAGTTAGACCAAAAAAAGTCTGCGGCGATTTTGATAGCCCACGCAGTGCAAGTGTTATTTATACGTAATAATTTTATAGAAATTTGACGTTTAAAGTAACACTTGCACTCGTGGGCTATCGTAATCACTACAGACTTTTCTTGATGTAACAGTTAGACCTCTAGAGTAGATTTACTCTTGTCGGTACTTAGGATATATGCAGGTTTATTACGATATAAGTGCGGAAAGGAAGAAATATAACCTGCAGTTTCGATCCGGACCGTCTAATTAAAATTAAAAGTAATTAATTAATTAATTACTCAATTATTTATGCTATATTTAATTTGATTCATAGATAACATGCGAACATCTGCTTTTACATAACATCCCTATCTACCTACTCATATCTGTTTATATCATAAACAGCTATAATTATACGTCTCCAATGTTGCCAGCCTATTACCTCGTCACGATTAATGAGATAATTGTGGGTTGCCAGCGCAACGCGATTGTTGCGAGTTATAATTTTATGGCAACATTATCTCTAACGTGCCCGTTGTGGGCAGGCTTTCGAATCGTCAAGTATACTTAGTAATTTAACCTCCTAAGACCTGAGTTCCTTTTAAAAGAACAAATTAAAATAGAATTTTGAACTATACAATGGAATAAAAGAATGTTCCAAATTCAAAACTGCAAAAATGACTCTGGGTCTTATATAGGAGGTTAAGTACCTCGACGTTTCACACGTGTTGTCAATGGGTTTACGAAGTTTTGGGAGTGTAACTTCTAGTTAGACCGAGATAAGTCTGCAACGATTTTGATAGCACGCAGTGCAAGTGTTATTTTAAACGTCAAGCTTCTACGCAATTATGACGTATAAATAACACTTGTACTGCGTGTGCTGTCAATATCGTTGCAGACTTATTTTGGTTTAACTCTTCTTACGCTATTTTCTTTGTTTTACAATATCTACCAACGAAAAGTACTTATTAGTGTTGTGTTCCTGTTTTTCATAGCCTCTTAGGGCCCAGCCATACAAATGCAGAACCCAAAATTTGCCAATGAAATTTTAGTAGTAGTAGTAGTAAAATACTTTATTGTACAAAAAGAAACATAAAACATGAAAGAACACACATCATTAGTACAAAGGCGAACTTATCCCTTTCAGGGATCTCTTCCAGTTAACCCTTGAGCAGTTGAGGGAAAATTGGAGAACGGTAGACATAAAAGCTGTACTAAACGGCATAAAGATAAAATATTTAATATCCTACAAAGATAGGTAAACCTATATCCTACTATAATTATGTACCTATATACAAACAAATTTGAACCTATAGTTAACGGAATAGGGTTGATTTTAACTTGTTGGAAAATATAATGAAACAAAAGAAATGGAACTCTGTTCCAATTGAATATGGTTTACATTTGAACCCAAGAAGGTAGTATTACAGGTAGGACCTTGGGCCTTAGGTGGATAGGGAGACAGGGGCTATCTATAAATTACGTCATTTCAAATTACGGGGGGGGGGGTCTGGACATCGGATGATGGTAGCATGACGTAGGAGGAAACAGGGTCATTCGAAGCATGATTTTTGGATGATTAGAGGGGTGGGGGGGTCAAAAATCGATGACGTAATTTATGGACAGCCCCATACGTCGTTTACAAAGATTTTTGTAAGGGCGGCATGTGGTCCCAGTCCATTGTGTGAGCTGTCAAAATGTTTCTTTTTACAACGCTGCCGATACCGCGAGGGACGTTGAACACAATTAATACACGGGTTTTTTGGTACCAGCTTTTATCGCTAACTGTACTTTTCTTACGACAGACAACTAATACTCATCGAAACAATTCTAAAAACCCCTAACACAATTAGGTTGCGTTGTTTCATCACAGAGTTCCTATGGCCACCTCCTGTCTCCATCATCAGATCAGCTCGATGGTACCATAATATTGCATTGTCATCCGATTTATATATGCATGCAAAATTTCAGCTCAATCGGCAACCGCGAAGTCGATCAAATTCAACTTGCAAAATTTGATTACAGACAGACAACGGTCAGGTGAAACTAAATAAAAGCTTGTAAAAAGAAAGAAACCAGCCTAGGTATACATCTTCTGACTAATTGTAAGCTACCTACCGAAGAGAAAATGCGATTTTTTCTAATCCATTTTACAATCCGAAAACGGTTAAGAACGAATCTTGCCCGTAGCGTGATTTTTTCCATATTAATTAATAATAAAAAACCGGACAAGTGCGAGTCGGACTCGCCCACCGAGGGTTCCGTACTTTTTAGTAGGTATTTGTTGTTATCGGCAACAGAAATACATAGGTACCTAATCTGTGTAAATTTCAACTGTCTAACTATCACGGTTCATGAGATACAACCTGGTGACAGACAGACGGACAGTGGAGTCTTAGTAATAGGGTCCCGTTTTTACCCTTTGGGTGCGGAACTCTAAAATGTAGTTACTTATCGCATCTGCGTGATAAAATAAACTGAATCGAACTTCAAGATATTCACAAGAGACGACACGTACTAGATCCATTCTAGATATTACGTTATAGTTTAGATCTCAACTAGTTCTCTTTTGCAGCGCAATTCGGGCAACTAATGTCACTTTTACGTTACATAAGTAGAGTAAGATATCTATTAGATGTGAATTGGATCTCTAAGTCATATCCTGTGGAAATCGTTCAAGAGTATCCCCAGAATCGCGCAAATGTCAAATTTGACAGGTTAGATCTTAAACATATCGTTATCGTATCTGGGTGATGTCTAAGATGTCTATTTCAAAATCCGAATCGGGCCCCTAGTTAAATTTTAATAAGTAAGTATATCAAGAAAGTTCAATCCGTTTTCTTGCTGCCTGGATAATTCAGGGTACTATAAAAGATGACTCACATTAGACCGGGCCGTGTCCGGGCCGGAGCTTCCGGCGCTTACTTTTCTATGTCATAACAGGGTGATCACATGACGCTTCCCATAGTAAATGATGCGCCGGAAGCTCCGGCTCAGACACGGCTCGGTCTAACGTGAGTCATCCTTTAGAGTACTAAAAAGAAAAGCAAGCAATCCAGTGTGAAAGCAGCCTTACTAATTACCCTGAATACTAATTAATAATTACGTGTCCACACTAATGACTATAATTAGGTGAAAGGTTGGTCATGCGCTGTCACTTGACTGGTGTAATGTTGATTAAAGTGATTATACATTAATTATATGTCCGTGTTGAATTGAGTTGATATAATCGTGTTACATACACGGCGCGATTCTGGAAATGAATTTGAGATTAACTAGATACGATATAGTAAAGATATGTGTCATCCCACGGGTAAAGGTACCTTATGGCGGTTGGCGCTTACGCTATTATTAACGCCGCTCCAATATTATTGCGGCGCTATGCGACGTAAGCGCCGGCCACCATATGGCACCTTTTTCCGTGGAACGTCACATATCTTCACTATTTCATATCTAGTGACTCTCTAAGGGTAACATTCAATTTCTAACCGCAGCTGCATTACTGTCAATTTTACTATGGAAATTGACAATGACAGCGACGCGTTCAGTGCCGGTAGTGCAGCTGCGGTTAGAAATGGAATGCTACCATAATTCATTTCTCGAATCGCGGCGCCAGCCGCTATAAGGTATACCTTTTGCAGTGGAATGACTCATATCTTTACTATTTCATATCTAGTGAGTGTCTAATTCATTTCCCGAATCGAGCCGTAAGTTATGCCCGCGTGTTCTCCTGGTTTTGTTCCGGTATGTGTAGGTATATAAATTTCAAAAGTGGAAACATTTATTGTTTTGGGTGAGCCTTGAACTCACGACACTAGATCTCTAGCCTAATGCCAGTGTGTCGTGAGTAGTGAGTTCATGTCTCACCCAATACAGTCAATTAAATTATTCCACTTTTAAATTTACTTATTCTAAAGCTTAAGCCTTCATAAGGCAGAGGGAATATATTTCCCACCTGATTTTGAACTTTATTTCAAAGTGATAGAGTTAAATTTTGCATAATTCCTGACACCCTTATTGCCTTATAAAGGGTTAATAGCATCGTTCGCAGTTTCTGCTTGATACAAAAATATAGTGCAATGATGTATTTTAAGGAGTCAATAGGCTGTTTAAGGCAATGTAGAAAGTTATTTAATCTCTGTTTTATTATTATGTAGAAAGTGCTCTATTATAAGTAGCTCTTAACCCTTAAATTAAATGCATAGTGTTGCCAAATGTCTACAAAGCATTAGACAGCTCACAGATAAAAAAAAAGGGTTACGTTCTTGAACGCACCTTTATACCAAACCTCACGTAGTACGGTGATGATTTAAGGGTTAAATTTACGCAATATTTTTAATTTATAAAAATTACATTCGTTTTAAGACGAAAAGTCGGAAAGCTTGGAAAAATCCAGATGTTGATAATTTTTAGTATGTGATTTTAACGGTGTTTTCGGGGTTTGTAATTATTTTATATTTAAAAACTTTATCATAGGTATATCACAAATAGTGTATCTTTCTAATGGTAGTAAAAAAAATCATATATCTATTACTGAAAATTACATATTTACATAAATATGATTTAGCCAATTGAACTTCTAACACTGATTTCGCAGTGAAAATCGAAGTTATATTTTTTTACTAATTTTCCTAGAATCAGCAACCAATTATGTGATACATACATATATTAATTTCGGGCAAAAAGAAAAAAATCATGCATTTAAGGGTTAATAAAAGAAAAATATTAAAAAAAGCAAAATATTCCGATACCTATTGATAACGTTAATCTGTACTGAATAAAAACATTGCTAATAATAAACCACGGAAAATTAGTAGGGTTATTTACGTCTACATGTCGGCGGCCGATCGTAAGATCAGGCAAATCGTGAAATTCCTAGGCATATTGTGAAATGTGAAAATCTTTGACTCGTTCCCTGAGTCGACGGAGCCCCGTTACGCGGGGCCTATTTCTGGGCAGTTTGCCCTTCGGGCATCTGAAGCAACCTAACGAACCTATCATACTATATTGGTTTAATGTGACTAATCGTCAAAACATTACACAGGAACTACGATCTGCCTAATCTTACGATCGGCCGCCGACATATGTATATACTATCATAACTAGTGGCTACTTACAAGCGTAAATAACATAGCTATAAATACACATAAAATTAAAATATCATCTAAACCTGCATTTTCCACGTTGCTAAGTATACCCGCCGTAAAGCGTTATAACTCTGGCAACCCCGTAATTATCTTATTAAGGAGGCTGGCAACACTGAAGCGTAATGGTACCTTCATAATTATACCTACACGTTTTAATGAGAATAGGGCTTACATTGAAAGGTAATTGTGACTAGAATTTATTCATTTAGTCTACCGAGCGAAGTGAGGTCTTTAGTACCTATTATTCTGGACCTAGTTCGTTTTCCCCACGATGTTTTCCTTCACCGAAAAGCGACTTGTAAATATCAAATGATATTTCGTACATAAGTTCCGAAAAGCTCATTGGTACGAGCCGGGTTTTGAACCCGCGACCTCCTGATTGAAAGCCGCAACACGCTGTTGCCGCTAGGCCACCAGCGGATATAAGCTATAGCAGGCGTGGCTCACTCCGCGATTTCGTCGCTTTGCTACAGGTAGCTAAAACTACATCCGTTCGACCACAATTTTGGAGTTTGCCATAAGCCGCGAATAAGGATACGAATAAGAAAAAATAATAGTACTAGGTACAGAAGACTCACTCTCTAACAAAACGCGTCTGTTACGATCAGGACAGATACGGCCGCTAGGTGGCGACAGCGCCACGCGCGGCTTATGGCTAGCCACCAAAATTGGTGTGGAACCTATACTTTTAGCTACCTGTAGCAAAGCGCCGAAATCGCGCAGTGAGCCACGCGTGCTAATACCTTGACACTGGCGAAATAGTCCCACTAGACTGAAGTCACAATTTTAAAAGAATGAATGAATAAAACTGACGTATAATAAATGTGCATGATGTTACTTTAATCACTTTAATGAACACGTCGCATAATGGACGTGTTATTTAGTCAAGACTTAATGGATTACTGAGAAGAATTACTTATCATAGTTTAACACTTTTAAGCAAGAAACTTTTCACGCAAGTTTCTTGAATTATTTATATATTTCATCGGAAAGTTATGTATAGACAACTGTACAAATATGAGGCCGGAGGATTGCAAAACCATTACGTTCCGATTCGAACTTTAAGATACGTCAGTTAATAGATCTAGAAACGATATGGATTTGATATGTCAGTTTCAAACGTTTCTTCGAACAATAACGTCACTTATTGACACTGACACATCTAATCCATATCGTTTCTATATCTATTATTTGACGTATCTTTAAAATTCGAATCGGGCAGTTAGTTTGTAATCTTAATGTCTTATAAGGAAATCAAGGAGGCGGCCCTGGATAGAGTCAAATGGAGAGAGCTACACCGACAAGAGTCTAACTTTTAAATTTACGACGATGCTATCAAAATCGTTGCAGACTTTTCTTGGTCTAACTCTAATAAGCCTTTAAGTGAGATAAATGAAAGAATTTAGGTACGGAACCCTAAAAATACCTCCCCAACAAGTACAATCTGATTACATACGCCGACGGAACCCTAAAGTGTTAATAAGCCATTTTCGCACGTAACAACGGTACATAATGGCCTATATGTAATTGTAACGAGCTATGTGATAATTAGTACATAATTGGACGTTCCACTTATCGCGGCAGGTGTTGATAGCTGACACCTAAAGAACTTTTGACGGTTTAAGCGGTGTATATACGATCCGATTAGCAAGCTGAAGTGGCAATGGACAGGCCACATTGCGCGCAGAGAAGATGGCCGATGGGGTCGAAAAGTGCTCGAGTGGAGACCACGGACTAGCAAGCGCAGCGTAGGACGTCCACCCACAAGATTGACGCACGACCTAAGGCCGCCGGAAGACGCTGGATGCGGGTCGCTTCCAATCGGTACGAATGGAGGACCAAGGGGGAGGCCTATGTTCAGCAGTGGACGTCTTATGGCTGAGATGATGATGATATACGATCCAGTATCGACCAGCACGCACACTTGACAATCGTTGGTCTTTGACAAGATCATAGTCTAATAAAACATGGTCTTCTCTTCCCAGAGTGACACACGCCTACGTCACAATAACATTGCCACTTTATACAGTGTGGAAAGATAAGTCGGGCCCTGGAGGGAAACTACCTTAAATCCTTAACCTGGCTCATTTTACTTAAAGGAGACATTCCTTTATTTTTAAAAAGAAACAAAACTGCATTCAAAGATTTTCTAAACTCGTTTGCCTCGCCCGGGACTCGAACCGACTAAAAATTCCAAAAAATAAAAACTCGCAATTTTATTGTACTAGTCGATACAGTTAATGTTAATGATAACATTTCTCCGAGAAACATTAGGTCTTACACTCGTCTATCGTACAAAATATCCATAAAATCTAATATTTAGTACTCAAGATTTTTTTAGACAAGCGAAATTGAAGAAAAAAAGATAAAATCTTTGAATGCAGTTTTGTTTCTTTTTAAAAATAAAGGAATGTTTAATTTAAGTAAAATGAGCCAGCTTAAGGATTTAAGGTAGTTTCCCTTCAGGGCCCGACTTATCTTTCCACCCTGTGTAGGGCTAAACGAAGATACAGAAATAATGAAATTAAATACATAAACTTTATTTTTAACGAAAGGGGTAAAAGGTGAAATGTAAAAGGTGTTCATTACTTTGTATGAAAAGTCATTTAAAAAACATTCAAACCAGTTACTTCAGTAAACGAGGAGATTTTTAAAATAAGGAACTGATGACTTAATAACATCTATCTTAAAGAACAAAGTTAAAACTGTAACTTTTATAACAGTCACGTGCTACGGTAGGATAACGGGCCAATCTTAAACACAATTACACAAAACCAGAAACAACAATGTAAACAAATGCAACAATACACAAACACAATTAGCAACGCTATAAACAAATTCTCTATGCTCAGGTGACAACAGACAATTCCTTACCTTTTTCTGTCTGTCAAATAGACGTCAACAATTTTACAAACTTATATAATGCTGGTGGTCGAATTTAGAATTAACGCTCACTCTTACAATTGACAAGGCTATTTAGAGACGCTAGCGCCAAGATGAACAGCAGCGATAACTTTGTAGCCGTTGAAAAAAACAAACGTCAATATTTTGGCGCGATTTGAAACGCAGTCGGGAGTAAACTTTTAACAACAGCTTCAAACAAAAAATAACCTTAAACGTTTACTATTAAAGTGCATTTTGGATGGAGGAGTACAAAGTAAAACTCGGATGCCAAATACGTTACGCTCAAAACTAATGAATTCGATTTGACTTTGTATTTGAAATTTTCTCGGAAACTTTACCTGTACAACTTTAAATTAGCATTCCTTCACAGTTTTATTTTGTATACCATAAGGTTGAGGGTTGCGAGTTTCTTTTTTTTCTGGCTTAGTTTTGAGCGTGCATTTTTGTGGCAAATTGATTATCAGGTGTTGGCGTTCCTTTTTCGAAAATTGTGACTTATTTCCCGCCTTTTGTGCTCTATGGTCAACAATGTTTATACATTCTCGCGTCACGCAGGCAGTATGAAATCGGTTAACCATAAACATTGGCTTGTTACTTTTAAAGGCGTTTTGTTGAGATTTATTTTCTGTGTACGAATATGATACGCTGTTGGTAGTTTTTACTTTGTATGAGGAATCTGTACAGCCTTTACACTAGGCCCTATACTTGAGACAATCTACTGAGCCAAGTCATTAATCTACTAAAACCTTAATTTGAGTACTACGTACGTACTATGTTTTTGGATCGCCGGTGGGGTCTGTCGTGTTTTTTTTTTAAATACCTACATTAGAAAAAAATTGTGGTGTGGAGTGTTAGATTTGTAGTAGTAAAAATTCGTAGTAAACATATATTTTATTTTTGTACAGATGTACGAGTAGGTTGACCGATAGGTGGGTAGTGCATCTTATTTTCTCGGAAACGTTCGTATTTGTCATGTTACTTCGGTCAACCTCAGTACTTATTTCACCGAGACTGATTGAAATAGCAAGACACGTTCGTACGTTTCCGTAAAAATACGATGGAAAACAATTATGCACTATATACATACATACAGGATGTCCCAGAATTCGACGTCAAGCCGTAAACGGATGATAGACCAAGTCATAACAGTTATCATAAAATTACAAAAAATAAATCCAACTCATGTTCTTTTAAAAATTACGGTCACTTTAAAAATTCACTAAAAAATCCACACCCTGTAATTATTCAAGATTACACAATAATAAAAGAATTAGAATAAATTATGGAATTTGTAGTAACAAGAGTTAAAGAACCATTACAGGGTGTGGATTTTTTAGTGAATTTTTAAAGTGACCATAATTTTTAAAAAACATGAGTTGGATTTTTTTTTGTATTTTTATGATAACTGTTATGACTTGGTCTATCATCCGTTTACGGCTTGACGTCGATTTCTGGGACACCCTGTATGTAAACATGATTATTCCAGACACACTTATGAGGCAGAAGGAGATGTTTGCATCATGTCATGATCATGTATCTTTCATGGGTTGCCTGGTGACGCTCATTAGCGCCATCAATAAGTAAATTTCTATAATTTCTTGTTGGCTTGTAAAAGAAAAATGTCACCATTCAACTTCATTAGATAGGGGGAAGCGGGGTAGATAGGCACAAGGGGCAGTTTTGAACACCCACACTAATTCCTTAACTAAAAACTTATGTTCACCTTCTGCAACACTAAAACGTGGCTTTGTATGTGTAAATGAGATACGAGTTTCGGCACATCTCTCCTGACAGCCGTTGCCGCTTGGCGCTTGGCTTGGCCATAAATTTAATAAGAAATGATACACTTTGTATACCTTAGTAAATTTGTCATCTACTAAGTACAAAAAAAATGTATTTTGAGTTCATTTTGGGGTCTAGAATCGATTTCAAAAAAAGGTGTACCAAGCTGCCCCGCTTCCCCCTACCTATCTTAAACCCGCGAAATCAATAAACTGAAGCTTCGCTTTCTATTAAAATAAAATACGAGTTCCTAATTTGTATAGCGGCTCAAAATTAATAGTTGAACTAGAACTATTGAAGTGATAGCCCACGTAGTGCAAGTGTTATTTTAAGCATCATATTTCTATGAAATTATGACATTAATAACACTTGCACTGCGCGGGCTATCAAAATCACTGCAGACATTTTGTGGTCTAACTCTAGAAACTTTTAAGATAGGATGCAGGTTAAGTACTTAAGTACCTACTTGTATAAAATATTTTTACTGTAAATCACATAAGCATTTATCTTACCTATACTTATGAATACTTCTACCTGCATTTTAGCGCTAAAAAAATTAATATTTATTACCTACTTACGAATAAAAAAACTAATTACAATTCAGCAACATTCATTTCACCTCACAGTAACAGGTCAAATTACATCGCAACCTGTAAAAAAGCTATAAAAATTTCCTCTTATCGAAAAATTACATTCCTCCCCAACACAATCTAAACCAAACCAATATGTTGCAAAACAAAATGTGTAGCCATTTTTAAAAGTAATAAACCCAACATCAATCAAAATGACGATTAAACATGTTTTCAGTAGCCGTGACTGCTAGTTGTAAAATGAATTAAAATATGAATCAAAAATCAAAATGGCGTCCCACACAGCCTTTAATTATTCCAGAAATCCGAGCAGACCACACACGTCGCTCATTTGAACCTGAATCATAACAATAATTGTATTCACCGCTTATAATTTTGCGCGGGAAAAAAGCAATATTAAAACATAACCTTACCTTATTAATGTGTCAACAGCTCAATTTATGACGAGAAATGGCCGGCTACGCCCAAAGCGCGGGAAATTTCGACCAATCACACGCCGCCCCTTCTAACTACGCCACGTTCACTAAACTATATCTGTCTCTTTCTATCATATGACAACCAGTTTGCAAAGAGCTCACCACGAAGGAATCTCTTTCTAATTTAAGCACCTATGGAGTTCTTTATAAGCTGGTCGGTTTAAAGTTCGAAATTTGAAATTCGTGCGCACGCTTGTTTCCTAAACAGATTATATCATTTTCAACCTTATGGTAAGGCGCTAAGGTTGTTTATGTTTAGCAGATTGGTTGGTGCAGTGAACTTTTTTCTCGGGTTAATGAGTACTAGCCTGGATGACATTATTTATTTATGCCCGGCCACAGAGCACGCTTTATTTTTTTATTTATTTCCGAGCCGTGATTATACGCGTTTCATGTGATTGCGGATTGGTATTTTATTTGTTTTTATTTATGCAACTGACGGTTTTAGTTGTCGAGGTTCGCCGCGGCTTCATTTAAGGATTCTTGAAAGGTTTTTAAATGTTTGATGTCATTTAATTTGCGTAGGTTTCTATATAACCGACTTCAAAAAAGGAGTAAAAGTTTTGTAGGGTTGTTTCTCATAGGTAGATTACATCGTTAAATTGTTTCATAGCGGTTATGACATAATTACGGAAATACAAAATAAACAAGATCAAACGTGTTTTTTGCGCTTTAAAACATTTTAATACTCAATAAAAAGTTCGTTTTGATGTTTCGAAGAGAATAGCTGATTTCGTTAAGTATAATAGAATAATCGTAACCGTCGCTTCAGGCATTTTTAAATCATTTTAGATTTTTTTCATTAGTTTGACCGTGAAATTCATTCGACGTTTGACGTTTAAAATACTGCGTGTGCTGTCAAAATCTCTGCAAACTTTTTTTGGTCTAACTCTATAAATGTGACATAAAATAGTAGAAACTAAATTATATGGAACAGGAACTAAAAAACATTCCATAGGTACTTACTTACTAAATTATTGCCACGTTTAAGCATTTTACTTCAAAACTGCGACAGTTTCGTGAAGTGGCGTTCTCAATTATTTTCCACAATTTCTTTTCGGACTATACCTACATATTTTCCACACTTTCATGTCAATAAGGTGTCCACAATAGGGTATTAGTATTATATTGAATTTAAAATGAATTATTTTACACCATGCATGAAATAAAGCACCAGATAATTATTAGAAAAACACACGAGTTATTTTTAAATACAAATTTATTTAATAAATCAGATAGAAATATAAAAAGTATGTGACGTCACGATGTAATGTTTCATATAAATTCCTAGCAAATCGTTTTGACAGTTCTAAAAAAAAAACGGTCACCCATCCAAGTACTGACAACGCCCGACGTTGCTTAACTTTGGTCAAAAATCACGTTTGTTGTATGGGAGCCCCACTTAAATCTGTTTTTAGTATTTGTTGTTATAGCGGCAACAGAAATACATCATCTGTGAAAATTTCAACTGTCTAGCTATCACGGTTCGTGAGATACAGCCTGGTGACAGACGGACGGACGGACAGCGAAGTCTTAGTAATAGGGTTCCGTTTCACCCTTTGGGTACGGAACCCTAAAAAGTAACTGATTTGACTAGTAGGAAAATACCCTATAGTATTAACTTGACAAAACCTTTTTGAAACATAATTATATTAGAGTGAGAATAGGTATAAAATGAAATGAACACATTGTAGACATGAAGAGGCGGGGTCAGCTCGCGAACAATGTGTGTTTATTCATTTATTTAAAATAAACTGTTGACGGCGTGTTCTGTCACCTATTGTTAGGTTTTGTTTGTTTTGGAACATGACGTGGCAACACTGATTTAAACATTTTAAACTTTCACTATATTGTAACATTATTAAATTGTACCTACAACGGGAATTCATCGCGTATTTAAGTTTTAAAATTTACCGCGACGGCGTTGTATCAGAATCAGAAACTATGCCATTCCCCCCACCCTTCTCCGAGACTATAGTTCGTTTTTTTAGCATTAGAAAGAATTTGCAAGAAGGTAAGCGATCTTGACATATCTTTTAATTGAAAAACGCTTTTTAAAAATCAAAAACTATTATTTATGAAAGCAGAAGAGTATAAATAATTGTATTAGATTCATAATTGTTACATATTTGCCGTAACTTATTTTTAAAATGTGTTTTTCAATTAAGAGACACATCAAGATTGTTTACCTTATTTCTAATGCTAAAAAAAACTAACTATATGGGGATAACGCCGTCCTCGAAACGTCGGAGGTAAATCTTAAAACTTAAATACGCGATTCACTCCCGTTGTACTCAATTTAATAATGACGTAGAAATCCCTGCCCTCGCGGCATAGTTAATACACGTAGGGTGCTTAATTTTGAGCTATAGTCAAACTTCTATAGTTATTCTATTTCTTCGGTTGCCAAAGCAAACCCGAGCCATTTCAAATAAAACCGCGAAAAATCATAATAATTATGTTTTTTGTTTTTTTAGGGTGTTAACCCTTTGTGTCACAATTTTTTATTAATTATACAATTTTTAGTAATAAAAGCGTACAGGCTTATAATGACTAAAATAAGGGAAACATTTTTTTAGTCAATTTTGAAGGAGATGTATGTATATAGGTGGCTATAGATGACCACCAGGACGAAAAGAGTTAAAACACAATGTTTCGCCAAGGGCCTCCGAGACAACTATATTTATTTATTTATAATATCATTGGTGAGTAGAAACTTCATGCTCCATTGGTTCAATGTCATAGATTAAAACATCTCTAACTACAAAATCTACTCCACAAAAATCCCATCCAAGCACAACAAAAACTGAACAACATTGAAGACACGTACAGCCGAAGAAAACATTACGTGATCAAACAAAAAACTTAAAAAACAATTTCTCCACAGACTCAATATACCATAGACACGTTTTTATTTTTTTTAAGTCGTTCACACACTAACGACCGACGGAATTAAGTTTTTAAATGGCGCGGCACTTTGAGAGGCAATCATGGTCCAAAGATGGCCGGCGCTTTTTGTGGTTCAGGGATATTTGGATTTGGAATGGTTCCGTTGAAGATTAACGACTTTTTTGGGTGGAGGCAATCATTTTTATTTTGTGGAATATTTGTTTTATAATAGTTTCTGTCAGAGATCAGAGATATTTACTGAATTTATATTATATTCATTTGAATTCACATTATTTGCATACCTAAGTTATATATGTAGAATTTAAAGCAGGCCACTGACGAGCCTTCCAAATGGATGCAGTTACAATGGATTCATCCAAATGGACGGCATCCTAATATTAAACATTGTACGTTTTTGACATTCACGGAGCGATTTTGGATTGCAGCCACACGCTATTTGGACTGTTGGAAGGCTCGTCAGTGGCCACCTTTCTAGGGCACTAAAATATTTACCTAACATTTTCTACTTGTAGGTAAATACCTACGAAGTACATTAAGGACAAAGGTACGGGAAATTCCGTACATGAGCGTTTTTTTGCAAACAATAATGCATGATTGTTATTACATCGACAAAACAGCGCTTGCGTTTGTTTGAACCTACGATTGAAAATATGGAAAATACGCTCGTCACTGATTTAAACTTTCACGATATTTTCACATTATTAGTAGTACCTAGTAGTAAACACTTTATTGCACAGAACTTTATTGTACCTACATAACACAGAGAGAATACAGTAAGAGTGACATTCCATTTCCAACTGCAGCTGCAATACTGTTCATTTTACTATGGAAACGCGTCGCTGTCATTGTCAATTTCCATAGAAAATGAACAGTATTGCAGCTGCAGTTGGAAATGGAATGTCACTTTAAATGTGTACAAAGGCGAACTTATCCCGTTAAGGGACCTCTTCCAGCTAACCTTTAAGTAACTGAGAGATACATATGAAATGGTAGTCAAACTAAGATAAATGTACATGACATTATTAAATTGTACACCGGGACTTAATCGCGTACTCATTACCTATACTTTAAAAACTAGTAAGCACACTTTTTGAAGAACCTTATTCTGATACACGAATATTCACAACTACAAAACTTATACAAACTATTATTAAAATTAAGTATAAACTAAATAAATTAAAACTAAAACTAATAAAATCAATAAATAAAACTTACCCACCTACCTTAGGTCCCACAGATCTTGTGATTTAAAATTAAATATATTATGTTATACAACTTAACCAGCTTCAGGCAATATGTAGATGTTTCGTGTGGGTTGAAAATATTGAAATGGCTTTATGAACTAGAGTTCTCTACTAGCTCCAGGCGGTTGACGGCATTTTAATTTTGAAGCTACGGTCTACTTTCATCAATTAAGTGAACCAAATATACCGGGTGTGGCCTGAAACACGAGCAAATAATTAAAACATAGATTGCTCCTACTCCTCAAACGGTGACACTTTTGTTCAACACCTTTTTAAAAATTATGAATAGCCTAAGCAAATTAGAAAAATCTGCGGAAATAATTCGTGTAGTTTTGAAAATTGGTACAGGTATACCTTGTGGTGTCCAGATAAATATACTAAAAGTCCTCGAGGGTAGGGGGTGTGCTGGGGGTGTAGTGGAGGGTTGAATGTACCTTTTTTCATATTTTTGCTCATATCTCGAATCTCTGTCCTAGAATGGGCCCTAAATCTGAAATATCAAAAACCTCTTTAAAATAATTAGTTTTGGGGCCGATTTTTGAATTCCGAGCGCTCGATATCGTCACTTGAAAATATGTGAAAAACGGCGAAATGCTATTTTGAAATACGAGCGATATAAATTGGAATCTTTACGGTTACCATCAGTTTGTCACTGACATAAACGCCGTCGAGAACGTAATTTACTTTCTATACATCTCGCTCGCACTCGCATATTAGTGTAAACGGGATGTATAGAAAGTAAATTACGTTTTCGACGGCGTTTATGTCAGTGACAAACTGATGGTAACCGTACTTGTGGTATTGACCACTCGTTTTCGAAAATAACGAAATACATGGAATCGAGCGGACAAAATTCAAAAATCGGCTGTTCGGTATACCTAGGTATATCATTCCATTATATTATACCCAGGTATTGTTACGTGTGGTAGGTAGATTTAGATAGTACCTAAATTTTGTAAGAACAAAAAAACATTTGTTTTTATTTAAAATTTATATGTAGGCATCTTTTAGTTATATTGTCATTAAATACAGTCACATAACCAAAACTGGAAGCCATTGAGACTACATTAATCGTGAATTGATTGTAACGACTACCCAACAAGTACTCATTACCTATTATTACATGAAATCAAGCCACCGAGATTATCTACAGTTCGTTATATTCGTGTCTGTTAATGACATCATCACAGACAACATCCGAACCACAGTACACTAAGAACAGTAGTGAATCTAAGGCCGCTCGGCGAGTTATTTGCCTACTCTTGCGTTGGCGCTTAGGGTTGTCACTTTTATTGTACCTTCATACTGATACGCGACCCGGCCGCCGCGCCCGCGCCCCACGGCGGGTTGGTCAACGACACCTTCTCGTAACTCATGAGGCCCTGGTACTTGTGTAGCGCTAAATTCAATTTTTAAAGAGTTTTTTTCTCGATTTTAGCCACCGTAGCCTATGGAGACTAACAAGTAACGCTAAGCGGTATTCGTAGGCAATGGATGTTCTTATATTAAGGGTGTCACATGTGCGTTTCTGACTTATGATGCAATTGTTCCTACAATACAATACGACCGCGGCGAGCTGTACTGAGGCCTACCGAGAGCAGACAAATGCGAGCGGGTGGGCAGCGTACTCGAATGCACGCGATCACAGTCGCGGTACAGCCCACACTGCCGCCACCGTATTCCCCCGTATTTTATGCTAATGTGTGCGTGGCAGCGCGTGCGTACACGGCGTCCGGCGCGCACGCACACATTCAAGCCGGCAGCGGCACATTTCTATGAAGATTCACTACTGTTCTTGTACTGTGTCCGAACTTTCCTTCCATCCCAAATTACATAAACACAAAACCCGACCCACGACTCCCGCGGCGCCAAAAAAAATGATATAATCCAACTCAACAACGTATTCCCCAAAATTACGACCCGATTAATACATTCATAATCTACCCCTCTCTTTCCAACCCACGAAATAATAGCTCTGTCTCGTTCCAGTCATTTTAAAAATGGAATGATGCGCGAGAGCATGAAATTACGCTTTTTTTTCGGCGCATTTGAATTTGGAAGTTCATCTTCTAAAAGAGCGTTACTTTATAGGTTTTAACGGTTACTAACGTCATTTTCGAATTCAGAATGCCGAAGGCCGTTGAAAGCGGCCATCTTGGTCTTTTTTTAATTATCTCGGTTTTTGAAAATATAACTTGGGTCGGATGTCATTTGGGTGCGATTTGGGAACAGGGTGATTGGATTTTCAATTCATAATCACTTACTTTATGTAGGTATCTGAAAGATTTTAAAGTCTGAGAGTTGTTTCTTGTTGTGCATTTACTTATTTTTATTACATGATTCGGTAGCTAGTAGGTACTGGTAACTAATACATGTAATGCCCAGTTCAAAGTTAAAAAACCTAGGTACATCGGTACATATACTCGGTCAAGCCATTTCCAGTAGAAAAGAGTGGCAAATTTAAGAAAGTTGGCGCGAAGATTTATCGTCCCATAGAAAATATGAAATTCGCGCCTTATTCTACTGAGAAACTTGTTTGACCATCTATACCTATGCTGATTAGTCTAGTAAGCAAAGCATTAGATTAGTGTTAATTCATAGGTAATGTTTTTGTAAGATAAATAGGTACATATCTACATATATAAATATGGATAGATGTATAAAGCTAAACACTTAAACAAAATATACATAGTACAGATATATCACGTTTAATACGATTTTCGCGTAATACGCCCTTACACTGGTCCCTGCAACTTATTGTATTCAATTGTTAGACTTTTCACGGTTATTTCGCTTTCTCGCTTAAGATGCGTTTCTGGCGCAAGAATTTTATTATATAAGCGGGTTTCACTGTATTAGTAAACACATAAACATCAGCCTGTAGCTAGTCGAGAATAATCTCGCCGCCTAAATTGGGTGATTAGTTCGTCCTACCGACAGATGGCGGGTAGGACCGTATTAATTGCTCGCCAGGTAGATTTTAAAGAGGAAATGTGTATTGCGGTATGTTTAAAAAATACTATAATCCGAAGCTTAATTTGGTCACAGTAGTACGCGCTGCTCTAACATGAAATTCAGCTCAACACAAAAGAAATTAAACACAACGTAAATTAATTTGTTATTTGATGACATATTAAATTTCATATTGCGATATGATCGCCTGTTGCTACTTCTATCTGTAACTGTTTGTTTTTTTAATGTGCCAAAATGAATATTCTGTATATCTAATTCAGGAATTGGACAAAATATTAGGATACCTCAACCAGTGTTACCCAAGTATAATCTCGCTGCCTAAATTGGGTGATTAGTTCGTCCTACCGACAGATGGCGGGTAGGACCGTAGTAATTGCTCGCCAAGGTAGATTTTTTAAAAGGAAATGTGTATTGCGGTATGTTTATGAAGCTCTATAATAATGTTACTTCGGTCACGGTCTGGTCCCTGTAAACTGTAAGAAGGAAGTTAGCTCCTGGTAGCGAAAAGGAAAGTTTTTCGCAAGATTTTGAGACCTATTTAGAAAGATAACGGCACCTGGAGGATCCGGAAAAATGCCGAGATCGAGACAAGAGAGACTTCGCTGGTTCGGTCACCTACTCAGAATGGGATAGGATCGGGCTGTGATGAGGGTGTTCTTGGGACGACCGACTGGTAGCCGTCCGGTGGGTCGGCCCAGAGGGGCTACCACGAAAACCGAAATTCGCAAATTGCGGGGATTTTTCTCTGTCACTTTAAATTCCGTCGTCATTGGAGGAAAAGAGAAAGATCCCCGCAATTTGTGAACTTCGATTTTCGCGGTTATAGCCGGTATCGCTGGGAAGACAGTGTGATGGCGGATCTGCTTCAGCTTCGTGTCAGTAACTGAGATGATGTTCAACCGGGACACGGGCCGACGGGACCGATCGGAACAGGTGGTACTCTATCTCGTTTCGTAGTCCAAGATTATTTTTGGATAATCATCATCATCTCAGCCATGAGACGTCCACTGCTGAACATAGGCCTCACCCTTGGACTTCCATTCGTACCGGTTGGAAGCGACCCACATCCAGCGTCTTCCGGCGGCCTTAACAAGGTCGTCTGTCCATCTTGGATAGTAAGTTAAGAACTGAGCCAAAATAGTTAATTAGTTAGTCTTATAAATAATCAACGGACAATTACATACTTACTTATTTTTTCGTATTGTAAGTTGAGATTTCGTATTTATACTTCCCAGAATGATAAACTATTCAAACCAGCCAAATTTTATCCAAATCTAAACAAAAAAAACACCGACAAAAGTAATCGGCATTTATACCTAATAGGTAATTAACCAAGCTTCGCGAAAACATGTTTGTAATAAAATTTACGTAAGCTTAATAAGTACCTATTAAGAGCCAACAGCAGTGGTCATTACTCCATATAAAACTACTCGATTGTTTCCTCCGTGGGTTTTGAAGCTAGAGCAATGTTTTTTTCAACACAGATTAATATTGTCAATATCTGAGTCGGATTTTTTTTTGACCAAATTTGGAAATATAAATACATAATTATAAAATTATCTGTGTCGGACCGTTTAGCTATTTTGATATTTTTGTTTTTTAAGGCGCTAGAGCCCTTCAAAAATGGCCTAATTGACTTTGCCGCAATGAGAGGCGTGGTAAAGCAAAACAGTCCGACACAGATAATTTCATAATTATTTAGATTTCCAAATTTGGTTACAATTGGTTAAGTTTTGGAGGAGGAAACAGTCGAATACAAAACCTCGATTTTTGAGATTTATACGCAAGATTTTTCGCCTTGTCCTTATCGCACTAGTTTTAGGAGCCGCTTCCGTTAGCGAGACGGGTATATTTTTACCTAAAATATTTAAATCTCAGCTCCTGTTTCTTCTCAGCTTCTGGCTTCACACGGGTTAAGGGACCCCGGACGCCATCGGCCGGTCAAAACAAAATTTTCACAGCTCCGAACAACTGACAGGCCGATACCGTCCGGCGGACTGTTAATCAGTGGGCCCCTTTACATTACAAGTATCACTCTATTGAAGTTTAGGTGAAAACCGCATGAAAATCCGTTCATTAGTTTACGAGGTTATCGCGAACATACAAGCACACAGACGCGGCGAGGGGCTTTGTTTTATAAAGCGTATTGATAATACGTTTTACCATACCTTACATACAGTCGCCATCATATATATCGGAGCGGCCAAGGTGCTCACAAATATCTAAGCACGCCTCTATTGTCAAGGCGTTAGAGTGCATGTTCAGATATTGTGAACACCTTGGCCGCTCCGATATATCTGATCGTACACACAGTCGCCACTGTACAAGTATATTAACCTATTCAGTACCTAAGAAAAGTCTTGTATGGAGTGAGTACCTACTCTCAGCTTACTTATATTTTTATACTGACGATGGACGATGGTCCCTATTTTTTATACAAAATAAATATTAACTTCAATGGACGCCATCGCCACGCCATATCATTGTGATTGACGTTCCTTGTCACGCCTGAAACATAACAAAATTCGCAATACATTGCGTCTTAGAATAAACTTTAAAGTGCAATAAAAATCAAACCACAAGTTATTTTTAAAAGTCGCTGAACAGATGTTGGTCAGATGAGGAGTACAGCCTACAGTTTAATTTTTTGCTCATATTACAGGCCACACCCGGTATATACTTAAATACTTATTCATGTTGTCTAAATATAAGTATAAGCATGTCCACGCGAAAGCTATAGGTAAATGTGTAAACACGAAGTACTTACCTGACTCAAAATGGCACCCTAACTGAAAGCAACCCCGTGAAATAGATTAAGAAAAATGTTCACTGAATTATGAAATATGAACGCCAGGGGTTGGGCGGTGGGGTGACCAGGGCTGTGGGGAGTTGGGGGATAAGTGCCGAATAGGGTATTTGACAGTATTTAAAATAAATTATTTTGCAACTTGCATGAAATAAAGCACCAGAAGATTAATAGAGAAACGTATACAGCAGTTATTTTTAGACACAATTTATATTTTAAAACCCGTATAAAACTATAGAGTAGGTAATTTGATCGTGACGTCAAATGCTAGTGTTTCATATAAATTCCATAGTAGCAAAAACGTTTTGACAGTTCGAAAAAAGAAACTGATTTGACTAGTAGTCAAATATCCTATTTGTCGGGTTAACTAATTTGTTTAAAATGAACCGACCACACCTGAAGTGGAGCAAAGGAGAAGAATCTAATAAATATTAAATAGGTACATATCTTATAATACTTTAAACTCTCGCGTTTTGTACACATAATTAATAATTAATGTCATTAACGGGGCTAACGATATCACATAATTAATGTCATTAAGTTAAAATAATGACATTTAATCGCGTTAGACCCGTTAATGATATTAATTATAAGAACAGATCTCGTTTCACTAATCGACCTAGCCCCACGGTAAGGTCAATAAAATTTGTGTTGTGGGTACTATACCTACAAGATAGATATAGATTAATACTGAAATGCATAGAAAACGTCCTAATAGCTCAGGAACAAATAGGTATTTGTATTTAAAAAAAAACTAGGATTTTAAGCCGCGACCTGCTCCCTAGCCGAGTCACTACCGACTAGTGTAGAAGGCCATTATATTTATTTATATTTGGAAACTGTCCCGCGCTGCGTGCCACCACAATATTTATTTAGGTATACATATTTGGCATGGAGATAGTTTGAGCTCCGAATCCGAGAGAGAGAATAATTTTAATCCTCAATCCTACGCAGACTAAGCCGCGAGCAGAAACTAATGATTATTTCTCTAAGGAAGACTGTCCCGCGTGACGCGTCACGCATGGTCCCCCTACACGGGAAAAGACAGGTGTGCCCACAAAGGCCGTAATGCCCTTCCGCGATATTTGTTTAGGTATATTTACTGGATATATTGCAAGACTGCTATATACTTGCGTTTACATGTTTCTTAGTACCCATAGTCTAATAAAACATGGTCTTCTCTTCCCAGAGTGACACAAGCCTACGTCACAATAACATGGCCGCTATATGTAGCGCTATCGCATATTATCATATAGCGCTGTCGCATGATGACGTAGGCTTGTGTCAGTCAGGTGACCTAGAAGAGACGGGAAGATAGTACCAGGCGGAGTATATTATTATACTATGTTAGTACCTCATATATGAAAGGTTTATTGTTTTAATTTATGGCAAAAATATAAAAAGAAATCGTTCCTATTAAAAACAATTAGGTATATTAAAATGTTGGTCCAAAATAAGTAGATAATTTCTTTTACCTATAAACCGTTTCCTAGATTCTAATCAAGTCATATTCTCAACAGGAGCATTCCACGGGCTGTCCCGTACAAACGCATTTTATTTCCTGTGTTGCGACTTTTTTTTCGGCATTTAAAGTAGCCAATTATTTTTCTGTCCATAATTTTGACCATTTGTCATAGAAAAGGAAACTCTTGTACTTGCAAATCTTCAGAAAATCGCGTTTGTACGGGACAAATGGTAGACAATTTCATGCAATGCTCCAACATAGGTAAATTTATTCAAGAAATTGACCAAAATTAATGTATAATGTAGTTTTGGTACTTCATCATCATCATCATCATCATTTCAGCCTATATACGTCCCACTGCTAAGCACAGGCCTCCTCTCATGCGCGAGAGGGCTTGGGCTATAGTCCCCACGCTAGCCCAATGCGGATTGGGGACTTCACATACACCTTTGAATTTCTTCGCAGATATATGCAGGTTTCCTCACGATGTTTTCCTTCACCGAAAAGCTAGTGGTAAATATCAAATGATATTTCGTACATGAGTTCCGAAAAACTCATTGGTACGAGCCGGGATTTGAACCCGCGAGCTCCGGATTGAAAGTCGGGCGTCATATCCACTCGGCCACCACTGCTTCTTGGTACTTAAAGAAGTATTTTACAAAATTACGTTTCATACATCAAACAAATTAAACTACATATTTAACCACCCAAATTTCTCTATTCAATTTATTGTATTTACTCGGATAATTGGCTTAAATATAGATAAATTTAAAAATGACGTAAGTCTCCTACTAATCTAAAATGGTTACGACTTTTTAATTCATAATAATACTTTATTTTTAAAACGTAATATGTGTATTTGGATGCGAGATATTTAAGCTATTTTAGATTTGAGAATGTAATACAAAGAAAAGGGAGAGATTACACAATTGAATGGATCACTAACTTTATTGTGTAGGTTTTATTCAAAATTTCGGCGTGTTGTGACTGTGACTGTTGTGGTAAAGAGAATTTTTGTTACCTACCTATACTTCGTTTTTTTTAGCATTAGAAATAAGGTAAATAATCTTGATGTGTATTTTAATTAAAAAACACATTTTAAAAATAAGTTACGGCAAATATGTAACATTTATGAATCTAATACGATCATTTATATTCTTCTGCTTTCATAAGTAATAGTTATTGATTTAAAAAAAGCGTTTTTCTATTAAAAGACATGTCAAGATCGCTTACCTCCTTCCAAGATCTTTCTAATGCTAAAAAAAACAAACTATAACTTTCGGCATGGGCAAGGTAATTTTGACTAAGTAATAGCGCAATAATTAAATTAAGATATATGATTATATTGTCAGTTACCCTACATAATATCTACAGAACGACATGAATAAGTGGCACCTCATTTTTTCCTGTAAACTGTCAAACAAGTCTGTCAGTAGAAAAAGGCGCGATATTCAAATTTTCTATGGTACTATTAACTCTTCGCGCCTACATTTTTTTTTAAATTAGTCGCTTTTTTCTACTGACAGAAATGGCTTGATAGAGTATTTAATATGATTACTTCAACTTCATCATTCACTGCGCCCAGATTTTTAATTAAATATTCCTGCCTCGCCTTAACTATATAATTTTACATTCCGACATATTTAATATTTTCATTTTTAGGTGAGACACCGCCCAAAAACAATCCATTTACTTTCACTCACATTTAAAAAACAAAAACAAACTTATACCTATCTTTAATATCTGTATTCTATTTTAACATTTATAGCCTAGAAGTTATGGTTTAAATTTGAATGCTACCAATAATCTACATAATGCATTCCAATTTCAAACAAATTCTTTGTTTATGAAACCCAGTGAGTTCGAAAATTGAAAACTGGCGGGAAATCTGACAGCTGGCAGCAAAGAGGTTATGATTATAAATACCAACTTATATTTGCCAGTGTCTAAACCTGGAACGAACATTACTTGATACAAATTTAAGTGTTTTGTTAAACAGTGGCGCCACTGGTGACGGTAAATAAAATCCTGGTGGTGCATTATAACTGCCAACTTAGTTTTGCAGCTAGTGAAAATGTCTTTGCAAACACATCTGATGTAGTTATTTGTGTGTTAGCAGTTACATATAAATTGGTCGTGGATCAATAGGGTTGTCAAAATGAATGCTTAACTGCTAATGTGTTTTTCATTATACTACATACAGTGACCCTCCCGCCATAGAGCAAATCTACCAAAGGGAGGGATAGGTTTGTCATAGATAATGGGACTCATGGGATTTGAGTTTATTAACGTATTTAAGGTGATTTAAGAGATTATACATCATCTAGGGAAACGGTTTTCGAAAATGATTTTATCACATCATTATATTATATTCTGTCAAGCCATTTCCTATTAGAAAATTAAATAATTAATGGGCAAATTTGAATTTTCCGCCTTTTTCTACTGACAAAGTTGTTTGACCGGCTACATATGGGCATTTTGGGTCTTAAGATGATAATTGATTAGGTTTTACAAGTGGATATTTAAATATTTAAGTACTTATAGGCATTTTGTGCGACTTTAGCGCTCGCTTGCCATTAGGTAATTTTAGTTAACTTTTATGACATAGGGTAATTCGTCAGTAATTGGCCACCCTAATCTAAAAATAAATTCTGTTCACCTAGGGAAACGTTTTTCGAAAATGATTTTATTGCGTCATATATATTCTGTCAAGCCATTTCCGTCAATAGAAATGCGGCAAATTCCTATTAAAAGATTTGAATTTCCCGCCTTTTTCTACTGACAAAGTTGTTTGATCGGCTATACATATATGGGCATTTTGAGTCTTAAGATGATAATTGATTAGGTTGAACAAGTAGATATTTAAATATTTAAGTACTTATAGGCATTTTGTGCGACTTTAGCGCTCGCTTGCCATTAGGTAATTTTAGTTAACTTTTTTGACATAGGGTAATTCGTCAGTAATTGGCCACTGTTAGTATTTGGCCACCCTAAACTAAAAATGAATTCTGTTCACCTATAAACAGAATTCATTTTAGTATAAGGTTTCAATAACTGGCCAGCCTTCAATAACTAGCCGCGTTATACTAAAATGAATTCTGTTTATAGGTGAATGGAATTCATTTTTAGTTTAGGGTGGCCAATTATTACTGACAGTGGCCAGTTACTGGCGAATTACCCTAATGTCAAATATTATGAAAGTTTGAACCGATCTCCACCACATACCTACTTCTCAGATAATTTTAAATTTACCAATATACAGGGTGTTTGGTGTGTGGTGTTGTACATCGATGGATAAAACGGCAGATAGGTTGAGTCATTTGCTATCTTGTCATGCCTAGAAAACCAACATTGCCCATGGTTTTTTTTACTACTACGCAAGTAAAAATTTGAAATTTACGAAAAAATTGCATACAAGTGAAAAAAAAATTGCGACAAATTAAAAATTTCTAGCCCTGAGAAGATAGCTAATGACTCAACCTATCTGCTGTTTTAATTTGGCAAACGATGTACCAAACACCCTGTATATGTACTCGAAAAACATGGCCTTCCCAATTATTCGTAAGATGGCTCAAAATGACAGATTGATATACAAACAACATTGAAACCTTTCACTTGTCAGATTTCTCATACATAAGTGAACATAACTGTCTGTTTGTATCTACCCACCCAGTGAAAATTAATTAGTGATCTAACTGTAATTGGCCGAAAGTGTTCATAATTATAAAGGTCAATTAAAACTAATTTCGATGTCATGATTGTTGACTTTTTGACACTGAAATTAGTTTTGAAAGTTTTGCAAAGAATTTGAATAAGTTAAATTATAAAGATGTGTTTACTATAGTGTAATAACTAATAATGTAATTAATGTAGGTATATCTGTCGGCGGCAGATCGTAAAACCGGGCATATCGAGATATTCCTAGGCATATCATGAAACGCCGCCATTTCATGATCTGACTAAGATTTGCCCAGGCATATCACGATCTGCCTTATAAAAGAGGCGGCAGATCGATCAGAGCATTGGCGTTCGTTGATATTCCTGGCTTCATACCGGGCGCATCGTAAAATAACCTCGTGAGGATTGCACGATATGGCTGGTGTTCGCTAGGCATATCATGAAATGCCGGCGTTTCATGATCTGCCTAGGAATATCATTCTGTAAGGTTTGCACGATATGGCTGGTGTTCGCTAGGCATATCATGAAATGCCGGCATTTCATGATCGGCCTAGGAATATCATTCTGTAAGGTTTGCACGATATGGCTGGTGTTCGCTAGGCATATCATGAAATGCCGGCATTTCATGATCTGCCTAGGAATATCATTCTGTAAGGTTTGCACGATATGGCTGGTGTTCGCTAGGCATATCATGAAATGCCGGCGTTTCATGATCTGCCTAGGAATATCACCCTGTGAGGTTTGCACGATATGGCTGGTGTTCGCTAGGCATATCATGAAATGCCGGCGTTTCATGATCTGCCTAGGAATATCACCCCTTGAGGTTTGCACGATATGGCTGGTGTTCGCTAGGAAGATCATGAAATGCCGGCGTTTCATGATCTGTCTAGGAATATCACACCCTACTTATTTGATATGCCTAAACGTAGCCAGGCAAATCGTCAAACGTTGAGGTTTGAACGATATGGCTGGTAGTCGTTAGTCAAATCATGAAACGGCGGCGTTTCATGATATGCCTAGGAATATCTCGATATGCCCGATTTTACGATCTGCCGCCGACATATCTACCGGGTGTGGCCTGTAACATGAGCAAATAATTAAAACATAGATTGTACTCCTCAAACAGTGACACTTTTGTTCAACAACTTTTAAAAATTATGAAGTTTTGATATTTTTCATGCAAAATTAATATTATCTTCAATGGACGCCATCGCCACGCCATTTCATTGTGATTGACGTTGCTTGTCACGCCTTAAACATAACAAAATTCGCAATACATTGCGTCTTTGAATAACCTTTAAAGTGTATTAAAAATCAAAGTACAAGTTATTTTCAAAAGTCGCTGAACAAATGTTGATCAGTATGAGGAGTACAGCCTACAGTTAAATTTTTTGCTCATATTACAGGCCACACCCGGTATAACAATACTCATACTTTATGTTGACGACCTGTCTGGCCTAGTGGGTGAGCTATGAAGCTGATGGTCCCGGGTTCAAACCCTGGCATTTATTTGTGGGGTGAATACAGATATTTTTGTTCCCGAATCATGGCTGTTTTCTATGTATTTAAATATTTATGTATATTTGAAGACTATCGTTGTTTAAGTATCAATGTCGGCGGCCGATCGTAAGATCAGGCATATCGTGAAATTACTAGGCATATGGTGAAAAGTGAAAATCTTTGACTCATTCTCTGAGTCGACGGACTCCTATTTCTGGGCAACCTAACGAACCTTATATTGGTTTAATGTGACTATTGTCAAAACATTACACAGGAACATTACGATCTGCCTAATCTTACGATCGGCCGCCGACATCAACACAAGCCTTATTGAGCTTACCTCAAACTCACAACTATAATACTTTTGTAAATACGTTTTAAATAAACTTGCTGAAAGAAAAATAATATATACTATGACATTGAACACAGAACATGCAATACAACACAGAATTATATAGGTAGGTACCTACGTGAACTTTCAATAAGTTATACCTATTATTTTTAGGGTTCCGTACCCAAAGGGTAAAACGGGACCCTATTACTAAGACTTCGCTGTCCGTCCGTCCGTCCGTCCGTCCGTCCGTCCTCCGTCTGTCACCAGGCTGTATCTCACGAACCGTGATAGCTAGACAGTTGAAATTTTCACAGATGATGTATTTCTGTTGCCGCTATAACAACAAATACTAAAAACAGAATAAAATAAAGATTTAAATGGGGCTCCCATACAACAAACGTGATTTTTGACCAAAGTTAAGCAACGTCGGGAGTGGTCAGTACTTGGATGGGAGTCCGTTTTTTTTTTGCTTTTTCTTTTTTTTTGCATTATGGTACGGAACCCTTAGTGCGCGAGTCCGACTCGCACTTGCCCGGTTTTTTAATTATTATTCCATCCATGATGATTATACACTGATTTAAATTTGCGGGCGTGTATTTCGATAAGTATTGTTTAAATAAAGGTAGGTACGTTTTCTGAAATTAAATAATTATTCATTTCATATTCATACTTGATTACGGTTTTCGTTCCTAGTTTTATTTTTACGTAAAATTCATTATTTACGATAATGTATGATTTTTAAGCTTCTTTGAGTGTAGGTAATATCTCATTACTGGCACCGTTTTAAGTATTAGCGAAACTTTGTTACTTTTTATCATGTATTTATTTTTGGGTCAAACAGAAAACTGTGTTACGTCTTTCCTGTAGACATACACAAGAGTTAAGGGCTATAAAGGTTAATTTTCTTATTTAACCCTTATCCACGTGAAAAGGTCCTCCTTTTATTTACTAGAACTATGATAAAATCATTACTTACATGCCCACAAGCTCAAACTATTGCCCACAGGATAGAAAAATGTACACACTAGTTTTCTCTCCTGTGGACAAGTTAACAGCTTGTGGGCATGTAAGTAATGATTTTATCATAGTTCTCTAAATAAAAGGAGGACCTTTTCACGTGGATAAGGGTTAAATAAGAAAATTAACCTTTATAGCCCTTGTAATTAACCTTTATAGTGTATGTCTACAAGAAAGACGTAACACAGATTTCTGTTTAACCCTTTTATTATCACTACACCTTATAAAACCAAGTCCCCGTCGCGTGTGTCTGTTTGTGTGCTTGTACTTATACTTTGTTTTGTATGTTTGTTCGCGATAAACTCAAACACTACAGAACGTATTTTCATGTGGTTTTCACCCTATCAATAGAGTGATTCTTAAAGAATATTTAGGTGTATAATTTGTGAACCCATGCGAGTCGTTAGTAATAAAAGCAGCTTCATATAAAATAAAAATTACAGCAACTTCTTTTCGCAACCACGCCAGTCGGCACAGTTCATACATACAAATTGTTATTAAATGATCGGTTCCATGCCAGCGTATATAATTACATGCTTTACATTACATCCATGTTTACATGTTCAGGTAAGTGAGGAGGGCTGTCATTAAGTACCTACTTAGTATTGATTCTGGGCCCGATTCGGATTTTGAAATAGACATCTATTAGATATCTTTTAGACATCACCAAGATACGGTAACGATATGTTTAAGATCTAACCTGTCAAATTTGACATTTGCGCGATTCTGGAGATGCTCTTGAACGATCTCCACAGGATATGACTTAGAGATCCAATTCACATCTAATAGATATCTTACTCTATCTAATGTAAAAGTGACATTGGTTGCCCGAATTGCGCTGCAAAAGAGAACTAGTTGATATCTAAACTATAACGTATCTAGAATGGATCTAGTACGTGTCGTCTCTTGTGAATATCTTGAAGTTCGAATACGGCAGTCTGTACCTTGTAATTATACTCTAGGAGTCTAGGCGAAAAGGGTGCTTGTTATGTTTAGATTGTGTCTGTTATTTAATAAGATTATTTATAACAATGACGCACTAAACTTGTAGATCGTGAAAAACACTTCACATATTTCGACGGAGGATGTTCTTATAGGGAAACATTGTATTTGTTAACATTTTTAAGTAACATCGGAAATTTTACCTTTCGAAAATGTTATTTTCTTCTATTTGTATTAACATTTTCAATTTCGAAATATTATCCCACTTTTTCGTAATCGTAATAAGTATAGGTACAAAAATAATAAATAATCTGTATGATCCTTGTCAGCGTAAGTATAACATGCATGTTTATATGTTCCGGTAAATGGGGGCTGTCATTACTTAGTATTGATTCTGTACCTAATTAATAATCATAGTCTAGGCAAAAAAGATAGAGGAGCCAGAGATATATATAACTCCGTATAAGATAAATAAAGTCTAAGAAAAAAACGTGCCTCGGATATCAAGAAGAAGTCATTCTCGAATAGATGGCGCCATTATAATTTATACCTTTGGCCTATTCTCGGCTAGATGGCGTTGAGGACACCGTTTGATATTTAACAATTTTAACACATATCAGTGAAAGAACATGGGTCAGTATGGAACATTAAAAATTAAAAATCATTTATCCGTAAACATATATTTTGATTAATTTATACATTTTCAATTTTATTTTAAGTTTTAATCGTGTGTCGATAGATGGCAGTAAATGTACCGTGACTACAAAATTGACAATGACAGGACCCCTCTATACTATCTATTTTTTTTGGTGGAGCTATAGACATCGCGATAAGCTTCATAAAAACAACTTACTTAATTGAATCATTATCACAGCGAACACACAATAGTCTTCAGTGCCATAGACTCTAATGGCACCGAAGTTTTTTATGCCAATTTCCACCATTTTAAACTTCTTCCTCGCGTTATCCCGCCATTTTGTTACGGGTCATGGGAGCCTGGGGTCCGCTTGGCAACTATTCCCAAGAGTTGAGGTAGGCACTAGTTTAGGATCAGTCCTCACGATGTTTTCCTTCACCGAAACGCAACTGGTAAATGTTCACCATTTTCAACCTTACTATAAAACCGAAATTACAGAAAATTACAGATTTTTATTTACATTTCTTACTTCATCTAGTATTCAAGTGATCTATGTTTTAGAGTGCTGTAGCCTGTAGATCGATAGCGCTGTAAGGTGCCGCCATCTCGCGGGCGCGGCGTGCGCGGCTGCGCGGGCGCCGATCGTCAGTTAACGCGCGCCACACACGACGATACGGCGGGACCACAGTTAAAGATACGCTAGTTGTAGTGCAACAAGACCTAATGTCATGAAAATGAAAACCAAGACAATTCCCTAATTAGATATCGACTAGATGTGACTTGGATATCTAAGTCATAACATGTCGAAATCGTTCAAGAGGACCTCCAGAATCGCGGAAACGTCAAATTTGACATATCTATCTTACAAATATCTTTAAATTATCCATATCGTAACTTGTTGAGGTCTAGTAGAGATCTAATTCATTTCCCGAATCGCGCCGTTAGCGTCGACCATTACACGTCATTTTACAATTGCATACTGTACCACACAATGAACTGACCTTACAAAACCTTGCACAATTGTGCAAGGTTTTCGGCAGAGGGGTAAGCTCTTAAAGGTGACTCCGGTTATTAAATGCTCTAAGTTTTGATACGACCTTGAAAACCGCTCACGTTGATTGGTGCATGCGAAAATAAATGAAAGTCGTGCTAAAATGCGCCTCAATTACTATAGTCCGCTATTTTTAGGATTAGAAAGAACTTCGCAGAAGTAAGCCTGTGGTTCCAAAACCATTGGTTTAATGTGTAATTACTCTTTTAGTGCTATAATATTAACGCGAAAATCGTAGTTCACAAATTGCGGGCATCTTTCTCTGTCACCCTAAACCACGCCTTCAATGGAGTAAAATTGGTCATATTGCGCAGACATAAAAAAAATCCCATCGGCTTTTTTTGCCGATAGCGCGTCGATATATCTGGGGCATAGACTAGGAATCCTCTAGACCGAGTTTAGAGCAATTATTTCATGCAACCGATAATGCCAATAATGCGGGGGTGCGCGGGACGAGGTGAGCGAAGTCCCGTGCCGTGATTGGTCCGTTCAAAGACACGGACGTCACACAAAGACACTTTCGACTCGAACATGGAGTAAAATTACCGTATGCGTGGCAGAGGGGGTAGCGCGACTATACTAGCGAGACGTTTAGCTTCCGTATGTTTTCAGCGTCTCCTCGCTCGCAGTGTGCCCAACCCTCCCCACATCTATTTCTTGACGCATTTATAAAACAAACAGATACCTCATATTCTTCACGATATTATTTATTTTCCATCGTTTGATATAAAATCGTTTTATTACAGGAATAATATTATGACGCCGCTTGGCTGGCATATATTGTTTTAATATGGCTGATGTTTTTAATATGAACTTCGTAAAAAAGAAGTTTTAAGCGCGGTGTTTAATTACGTTATTATTACCGTGTTTAAATTCGATTATAATGTAATTTTTGAAAGTTAGGCAAGGCCTCATATTCCTATACTCTGTATCTTTAGGTATTAAAATAAAAGTAAACAAATAATTTGTACAATTTCGGGTAGTTATAACATTTATTGGTTAACCAACCCAATACAAAACCGCATGGATCAGTCACTGAACGGCCTGACTTTTACCTACATTATTTAATCGTGTAATGATTTCATCTACCCTCAGCTTTTTTACAAAAAAATAACTTCCTCAGGGAGCCATTTGAGGATAGATTTTGTTTACTTTTACATAAATAACTAAAGATACCGACTACAAAAATAAGGGTTTAGACAATGATGTCTATTAGAGTTAAACTAAGCGAAGTTCGTAGCGATTTTATTTTAATAACACAGGCTGCGCAAGTCTTAATTAAACGTCATAATATATTGATTAAAATAACACTTGCACAGGCCAACTTAGCTTGGTTTAACTCTCTACAGATCAGTGTCATATTAGTGTCATAATGTAGTGAGATCTACCTAAAACTTCAAGTTTTAACGTTGCTCATACTATATAGCGTGTGCTATCAAAATCGTTGCAGACTTTTCTTGGTCTAACTCTATTTACTTATAAATTGTTGCCATAAAAGCAATGGGGTCACACAATCGTTAAGCCTAGAATATTCTAGAACAGCACCCCTCCCACAAAGCTCTATAAATTACGTGCCATAGACAAAAAAGCAATTCCATGATGGCGCCGCTAACAAGCGTCGCTGTCAGTTGCCGCCTAAATAGCTGTCAGATGTCAATCCGCCATTGTTGTGGCGCAGCGCAAGTTGGGGAAGAAAGTGCGCTCGGCTATAACCGCTCACTGGGCTATTTGGCTCTTTTAAGGGGCCCACTGATTAACAGTCCGCCGGAGGGTATCGGCCTGTCAGTTAGAAAAAAAATTGACAGTTCCGAACAACTGACAGGCCTATACCGTCCGGCGGACTGTTAATCAGTGAGCCCCTTTAGTGCTTGGCTGTTATAAATGCTGATTTAAATTTTCACGATTATTAAACATTAACATTATTAAATTGCACAACGGGACTTAATCGCGTATTTAAGTTTTAAGATTTACCTCCGACGTTTCGAGGACGGTGTTGTCCCCGTGGTCTCGGAGAAGAATGGCTAAAGATGACATCAACATCTTCTAGCCGCGCGAGTTTTTACCAAACTCGACCATACTCTCTTGCAATTAAAATGGCCAGAATAGCAAGACCCCTCACAAATAGCTTTTTAGCATTTTAAGCTCTTCTAGCTCAAGAACCTCTTAATCGAGCCTGGTCTAGCAATGTACAAATTGCAGAACATTCCCAAAAAGCGGAAACGTTCTCGAGAATGTTCTCAGAACATTCCTGCAACATGGAAATTATTGTTTAAACAAGAGAATATACTTGAAATAAAGTTTGAAATTAAGTTACCAATAAGTTGCTTAAATTCTCATTGTATATCAGAGAACATTTCGACTTTCGACAATTTTTTCCAAAAATTTTTTTTTGTTATATTAGAATCTAGAGGCCTCTATCTCCCGCCATGCCAAATCTCAGCGCGCTCGGACCAACTTGAAAAAATTTAAAAAAAAAGTCGGCCATTTTAATTTTTTTTAATGCAATTTGTTTTGTCTTGGGGCCCTCTATGACATTTGGTCGAGCACCTCCCACCTATCACGCACCGTTTAAAAGTTGCCATACAAAATAAAAGTGGCCAGTTTTCCCGCAATTGTAGCATTTTTCCAAAAAAAAATGTTTTCATAGGTATCTAGGGGACCCCGAGATTCCGTGACCAAAATTTCAGCACGCTAGGACAAAATTAAAAAAGTTTTAAAAAAAAGTCGGCCATATTGAAAAAAAATGGCAGCGTCAAAAACTGCCAGGGTACCTCTATAGCCGGGTCTCCACCAAGCGCACGCGCTCGCGAGGCAGCCTCGGATGTGTGGCTCGCGAGCCTGGCCTCGCGAGGCAGCCTCGCGGTTTAGCTCGGAGACACTGAGGCGAGCCTCGCGAGGCAGACCGAGCCATCAGAAGTCCGAGGCAATTCGCGATGGATAGTTGTGTTATTTCTGCTGGTGCTACTTTTCTACTGGCTTATTGTTTAAAAAAGAGGAACAATGTTCTGGTTGTTTGGGTCTGTCTGAGGAACAATGGGGGCACGTGCATCTGTTGTTATTAGCCGGTCAAGGTCAACTGACCTGGCTTGTGCAAATAATTGTTCTGTTGTTCCTTCCTGGTTATTTATTTATGGTTTTGTTTTATTCTGCCACGGTTTTTCTTTTGTTCGTTAATATCTCACGTGTGCATAGTTGAAACCAGCAAACAGTGTCTCTTTATTTGTTAATGTCCTTTTCTAGTTTAATGATAAGGAATTGGTTGAGGACCCATTTCTAGTGAAGTGCACAATGTAGTAAAATCACATTTTTACTACATTGTCGACACAAAAACATAAATGCAATGAATAATATCTAGACTTTTTTTTAGAAGAAGAGTTGCTAGCTATATCGGAAGAATTTGAGAATAAATGGAATTTCCCCCATGTTGGAGCTGTGGGAACACTCGACTGACATCATGTGTTTTGGCAGAAACACGGAATTGTTCTGAAAAGAACAGTTTGCGATCGACTGACACTCTGCGATTAAACAGAGAAACATGACGTGCCCTGACAAGGACAGTTTTATGTAGCTCTGAGAAGAGCATTTTACGTTGCCCTGATAAGGGCAGTTGCGTGCTCAGAAAAGAGCACATTTATATTGTCCTGAGAAGGACAGTGTAATATCCGGAGCCCGCAGCATCCTCGTCGATCTCGTCGTGTCTTCAACCAGCGAGTACGTAGCAGCGGAGCGAGGCACGGCGATCCGACGACACGATGTTGACTCCACGGCGGCCGGCGAGCGAAAGGACACGCGCCGCCGGCGAACTTAGTTTTATTGCAGCGCGGCACGGGCCGCGCATGCGCAGTAACACGCGCGCGCGCGGTCTCGCACACGCCCGCGCCCGCGCACCGACTATTCTCCATCTCACTCTTTTGTAAATATGTCTCTTTCTTTCATTTCTCAAATTGTGTATAAATACCGTGACTTTTGTAAATAAATTATTCCATTCTTGTACATAGCAACAAGCGTTTCACTTCTACTACAACCTGCAACCTTCTGATCCACTCATAGCCATACCTTACTATAGAGCAATGGATGGAAGACATGTTATGTTACAAGCACCGATTAATAGTGGGACTGATTATATCAATTATAAGCAATTCCCCGCGTACATTTATTTAAATGTTTTAGATCTTTGGGATCCCACAACATCTTATATGTTCACCATATAGTTGAATCTAACGGATCGACTGCTCTTAAGAGTTCATAATTATTTAAAACTATTTGCGCTCGCGAGCCAAAACCACCACCAGTCCACACCGAACGAACAGCGCACACTGAGGCACCTTTGAGCATGTCACATTTACCGACAGCGGACGGCTCGACCCCGAGGCACGCTCGGCCGAGCCAACGTGCGCCCGAACGGCCCCGAGGCACGTCCACACAGACCGAGCATTTGGCTCGCGAGGCTGCCTCGCAGGTGCGTGCGCTTGGTGGAGACGTGGCTTATGACATTTGGTCGAGCACAGCCCACCTAAGTCTGACCGTTTGGCCGGGCCGTCATACATTTTTCTGACCGGAAGCGGACGACCAAAAGTCGGAATTTTCTGGGGGTAAGGACTACACCTAAACTATCGTGAATATTCATGGTATAAACTACGATAAATAAATAAATTCTCGTTCTCGAGAACATTCTCAGAAGTTACCGAGAATTTCTCATGTGGAAAGTTTCGCAACTTTGGAAAGTTCTCGTGCGTGCATTGCTAGCCTGGTCAAAATTTAATGACTAAAATAAAATGCCCTCAACTATACGTTCACCCAATTTCATTTAAATTATAACTAATTTACTTAAGTTATTGTGTATCAAACTATCCTCTGATAGTTCAGCTTAAAAACATCGAAATACCGGGACCCTAGCCAGCCGTGTGTTCCAAGTTGAATGTAAGAACTTCACTTCGCTTCACCCGCTCGTTCGATTAACAATAATGAACTTTCTGTCCTCTACTCTGTGGCATCCCTTTGAGGCCGACGATGTTTGTTTTTAAAAGTTGTTTGAGCAATTGTTATTCAAATGTTTTGTCGAGTTAGACGTTGATGTGGTAGCAAATTAGGTTTATGTAATCGTGACATAGCTTTTTAAATAAATTAGTAATTGAAGCGCTGGTGGCCTAGCGGGAAGAGCGTGTGACTTGCAATCCGGAGGTCGCGGGCTCAAACCCCGGCTCGTACCAATGAGTTTTTCGGAACTTATACACTATTATTTGATATTTACCAGTCGATTTTCAGTGAAGGAAAACATCGTGAGGAAACCGGACTAATCCCAATTAGGCCTAGTTTACCCTCTGGGATGAAAGGTCAGATGGCAGTCGCTTTCGTAAAAACTAGTGCCTGTGCTGATGCCTACGTCAATTCTTGGGATTGGTAGTCAAGCAGACCCCAGGCTCTCATGAGCCGTGGCAAAATGCCGGGATAACGTGAGGAAGAAGAAGTAATAGTAGTAATAGCAAAGATTCTTTGTATGGAGGGTAACAATCTCCAAAATAACCATGTATCAAAAAGTGTCCGTCAAAAAACCTTAAATAGGTGGCGCCACAATACCTAGAATATTTGTTAAAAATTTTAAATCATTGACATCGCACTTCACTCTTTCGAAAACGTTTACGTTCTTAGCTACTCTATCGCTACTCTGGACTCTGGAGAGATTAGGAACTATTATTTATAGATGACAGTTCGTAGACTAGGAATCCTCTAGACCGAGTTTACAGCAATTATTTCATGCAACTGATGATGTCAAAAATGCGGGGGTGCGCGGGACGAGGTGAGCGAAGTCCCGTGCCGTGATTGGTCCGTTCAAAGACACGGACGTCACACAAAGACACTTTCGACTCGAACATGGAGTAAAATTACCGTATGCGTGGCAGAGGGGGTAGCGCGACTATGCTCAGTCTGGAGGATGTTTTGTCTGTGTGACAGCTGGACACTTTTGCAACAGTTCTGCCATAAGAGATTGTCGTCCTTCCTCTACCGTCTAAATAACAGACACGAAAAGAAAAAAACAATTTGTTTTTTGGTCTTGGGGTAAAACTATGTAACTCCAAAAATCTAAAAACTGGGAGACAATGGATCGTTATTAATATTTTTTTGAGTTACACAGTTAAAAGCAAGTTTGTGTTTCAAGGGTTTTTATTTTTTTTCCTTCGTAATAGAACTTTATTCGAAAATTTAACAAAAACCAGGAAAAGATTTGAATAAAGATAAAAACAATTTTGTTCCTTAATTTGAAATTATCAAGTAGGTACCTGAAAATATATGTTTTATACCGTGCATGGACATAAGTACTGGTAAAACATGCTTCTAACTCAATAGATTATAACATTACCGCAATAAATGTTTTCAAAATATACGGGAAATTTTATGAGCTATCCAAAAATATAGGTAGATACCATATTAGGAAGGTACCGAAGTAAAATGACAAAAAAAAGTTCATTTAGCTACCTAACTATGGAAAATTGGAAACCATCATTTATTCAAAAGTACCTACTACTGAGATAACTCATTTTACATACATACTTTAAATATTTATTCTAATTTTAAGTCTAAAAAGACAACATAGGTATCTTAAAAATTAAAAATTATTGAACCATTTACACATTTTTGCAATTTATAACTATTTAATTAATTAAATTGTGAAGGATATTACTACGAATAATATAAATTGGTTTATTTTTAAACATCAACTCTGACTATGAGGTAAGCCGGCATAATTTTAGCAATACAAAACATTGAAACGAAACATTAACCGTGCCTACATTACAAGAACAAAAACCTCACCACAAGAAAATCTAAAAATACCAAAACAACTTAATTACGCTATGACATTTAAAAAGAGAACGTTCAATAATTCATCAACCGCCTATCAATATAATAATTCTGTCAGCCTTTAATTGAAATTCAGTACAAAAGCATGATATTGATACATTACAAACGCAAAAGAGCCATGTCGCCAATTTACAAGAGAATTCACAAATCCCTCCATGCCCACTAAATACACAATCACGCTAAATCAATTGCTACACCCATCTCAGTTGTCCCACAATAAAACCGTTAAGTTGAAAAGAGACGCATGTTCGAAAGCGTTGGGGCCTAAACGGATAACGCCTACAAAACCGAAGGGGGTAGGGTGAAAAAAAAAGCTTGTTTGTCGAGGGGCGTGTCTCGGCAGCTCAGTCAGTCGGCCGCCGCGGTCGTGCGCAGACGTCCCATCTGTCAAAGTGACAGCCGCGTTCCAAATTTGAATTACAAACTGACATGCATAAATCGATCTTGAAAGTGAGCTGTGTGACTGTATAATAAAGACATTGAGTGATATTGACTTGAATTGAGTTATCATGGCTTTTGAAGACCGCTGCAGTCCGAATCAGGCTAACAGTCCGGGGCCGGTGGCTCGAGTGCCGGCTCCGCATGCGGAGAATTTGGGGTCCTACTGCCAACCTAGTCAGTATACCTGCACGACTATTGAACCCAGGTACGAGCGCAGCACACCAATGACGATCGTTAAGGTCCAACCTAACTCGCCACCACCAAGCCCTCAAGAATACCAGAATTATTACAGACCCGAAACGCCAGATGTCAAGCCGGTCATCAACCAAGATTTCGACCCGAAACTAAATCAAAGACAACAACCAAACTTACCGATCAACTTCTCTATAAGCAACATCCTACACCCCGAATTCGGTTCGAACGCTTTAAGAAAAACGAGCAAGATCGAAGGACCAAAATCCGTCGGGCCTAACCACAGCATCCTCTACAAACCTTATGATTTATCGAAGCAGAATGAGTTCCAGAAATACAGCTTCGACTATTTAAAGTCCAAAGAGCCTGACTTTAATAGATTGCCGCCATTGGGTGGTTTAAGGCAGACCGTTTCGCAGATCGGGGAAGTGCAAAAGGAGAAAGAGATTCCGAAGCCGGTTGAGGCTAAAAGGCCGGATTCAGCCAGTTCCATAGTATCTTCAACGTCCAGCGGAGCGCCTTCTACATGTGGCAGTACAGAAACGAATAGCCAAGGAAACTCTACTCTGTGGCCTGCTTGGGTGTACTGCACGAGATACAGTGACAGACCTAGCTCAGGTAACTTTTTAAATTTACTTTTTAATTTGGTCTTGTGTTTTGCACAAAGTGCTTGACATATAACCTGGACTGATGACTTTATTAGAAAAAATAAGGGTGAAATTTATGGTTTATTTTATGGTTATTGGCAACATGTTTTCATAATTATAGTGACAGTTTGTCAGTATGAAATAATAGCTATTGTTTATCTACATATTTCAGTTTTTTTTTATAGTCTGCTTTAGTGGTAAAATGGTATAAAGACATATGAATAATTAATTATTGTTTTACAAGTTATTTAGCCGTTGGTCGTTACCATAATTTTTAATAGGTACCTACACAATTTCCAGTTCGATTAAATTCAAATGTCTTATTAGATAGTTCGTTGGTACAACATCTAATTAGTAATAATTTATTAGGAAAATTGATTAATTAAGTACTACATTCATTACTACTAACGAAACAAAAAAAAATGTTATAGTTAGCTGCTGATCTTTGGTTTAACACCAAAAGTCTCAGCAAAACCGGTTTAGTAATCGGTACCGACGGAAAAGTGATTACTTATTTCATTATGTTTGCTTTACCACAATTATCACACTTGTGGACATGTTTGTAAATGGAACCTTACAAATTTTATGAAAAAGAAAGTTGTTTCGAGTGGATGTTTGCATTTTATTATTCTTTCAGACAAAATTGAAACGAATTTGGGTGTTATGGGATACCATTGTTACCTACCAAAACATACCGTAGAATGATACACCTGTTTCAGGGTTCCGTACCCAAAGGGTGAATACGGGACCCTATTACCAACTATTACTAAGACTCCACTGTCCGTCTGTCTGTCACCTGTATTTCATGAACCGTGATAGCTATTAGACAGGTGAAATTTTCTCAGATGATTTCTGTTGCCGCTATAACAACAAATACTAAAAACAAAATAAATATTTCAGTGGGGCTCCCATACAAGAAACGTGATATTTTTGCCGTTTTTTGCGTAATGGTACGGAACCCTGCGTGTTCGTGTGCAAATCCGACTCTTTCTTATTTTCTCTGAGGGTGTGTACCTACCTAACATTTGTATGGGACGTTTAAAGACAGACCGAGTTACAGTTTATATCTAGTTAAACATATGAGCATGCTTGTAAAATACGGTATTGGACTACTAGTTAAATCAGTTTCTTTTTTCAAACGATTTTGCTACTATGGAATTTATATGAAACACTAGCATGTGACGTCACGATCAAATTACCTACTCTTTATGGTTTTATACCGGTTTTAAAATAGAAACTGTGTCAAAAATAACTGCTGTGTACGTTTATCTATTAATCTTCTGGTGCTTTATTTCATGCATGGTTTAAATAATTTATTTTAAATACAGTCAAGTACCCTATAGGTAATCATTTGTTGTGGCGTTTTCCTGTGTTTGTGGTTAGCGTTATTTGGCATACAAAGCGTTGCGGTTTTGCAAATTCATCATTCTAGTAATTTGAATGCCCTTGTATTTATGATAATTGAAATTTTACGACGCAGGGTGTTAGGAAAATAGCCGTTTTTATTATTTTCTTTGGCTTATGACGTTATGTCCTATAATTCATAGGTAGGAATCTAAACGAAAATATTCACTTTATATACTTATATCTAGGTAATATAGTTATATAATTGTAAACCTGTTTTGTAGAAAAAATGAATGACAATGCGACAGAAATGTAAGAAAAGTGGAAAAATTATCTACGAAATTTGATTAAGATTTTACCTATAAGAATGTCGTCAATAATACTTACAAAGTTTTTCTTTTCGTTTGGTCCAACATAAAAAAGCATAACGACAGTAATATAAAAGCTTTTTAGTTAAATTATTAGTATATGTCCAATGGCCGATTTCCACTTAAACACAGAAATGTTTCATACTTTAGCAATACTACGCTACTTATTGCAATGCTTATCATGGCATTTCTTCATAAGGAAGTGTAGGTACTACTTTTAAAATTTTGTACCAATTTGTTTAGGCCCTTAACAAATGTTAACACAAACGGTTAACTGTTAAAAGCCGATAAAGCATAAACAAGATGATGTGGTTAATAAAGCATAATGGTAAAGTTAAACAGTCGTGAGTTACGCCCGCATTTGGGATTCCTGCGGCCTATCATGGGACCGTTTACTGCGTTGGTGAAACCGAAATGGTTGCATATGAGCGATTTAATCGTCAGATTCCTTAATACAATATATATAATTAGATAAGAGTATTTATTTAGATTTAAACTAGTTATTAATTTAGTATAGTAGTACTAAGGCCGCGGAAGTCCGCTGGATGCGGGTGGCGCAAGATCGGTCATTGTAGCTCTTTGGGGGAGGCCTATGTCCAGCAGTGGACGTCCTCTGGCTGATATGATGATGATGATGATAGTAGTACCACTGTATATATATTTTATGTTAATTACATTTTTGCATGCATTACAATATGCACTTTTATAAGTATGTAATATAATTCTTTCTTATAACAAATATTTACGTTAGGATTTCTCGGAGCTCAAGCGTAATATGCTACTAATACGACCTTCTAGCCTTCAAGAAAAGAGCGCACTACCATCTTAAACGCCGGCAATACACTTTTAACCTTTCTGGTGTTGCACGTGTCCATGGGTGACGGAAATTGCTTACATTCAAGCAATGAGTCTACTCTTTTGCCTCACAAATATCAATAAAAAAATTCTATACGTACTTTTTAAACCGATCACTTTTTAGTTTTTGATCCTAAAAAAAGAAGAAAGAAAAAAAAGGAAGTAGTAGAAGTTTTGGGATAAATGTCCTGTTGTGTTACCATAATTGTACAGTGAAACCTGGTTAAGTGGGACCTGGATAAGTGAGAAACCTCTATAGCTGGGACTCATGGTGCGGTCCCGACAGTTTAGCACTGAATTACCTCTGTTACTGAGATAAAACGAACCTCTATAACTGGGATTAGTTGTTGTGATTTTATAGTCACATTACCAACTATAATTGAGACAGAGAGTGTATCTTACCTCTCTTACTGAGACTATATTTATAAGATTACATGTTCCTAATTGTTTTTTAGAATTTTATAGGGAATTGACTTCTGTATCTGAGATAACGTCAATCTATGACCTCTCTAACTTGGACTTCATTGAACAATTTCCGTATTCTTACTAACTCTTAGTCTATCCACAAATTCCGCATTTGTCTAATTGTGTCTAAACAACTTCAAGTTTGATTTAGTTAATTTATGTAAGTAGATAAAACTATCGAAACGAAAGCTGAAATTTTGATAAGGATGTAACACGAATAAATAAGTTTTTATTTATTAAATTTCTAATACGCATTGAAGTCCATATCAAATTTAATTTAATTTTGAAATATCTATCCTTTGGAGAATCATTCAAAATAAATTCAAAGAAATATTTAAACAGACTTAAAAAATATTTAGGGACAAGGATTATTTTACCTTATTTATTTTTAAAGATAATTACTAAATACCTTATTAAAGTTATTAACCACCTCTATAACTGAAATATACTCTATTCTCACCTCTATTAATGGAACCCTCTGTAAATGAGACAGAAATTTATTTGTACCTGGCTAACTGGGAGCCTGGGTAAATGGAAAACCTCTTTAAGTGAGACAAATTTGCTCGTCCCTTGAGATCCCACTTATCCAGGTTTCACTGTACATTACACAAAGGAAGACACTTTTTTTCTGTGGTGTAAAAAGTGGCATTTTTTAGAGAAATGCTTTTTTAGGGATCCGCACCAAAAAGGTAAAAAGGTACCCCAATGGTGCAACTCTGTCCGTCTGTCTGTCGCACTTGCACTGACATGTCTAGTACACTAGTATTCTAACACCAGTCACTAGAACTCATGAATAATATAATAGATTCAATTTATTCAAACACCGCCAACAGCTGTTGCCAACAGAATAATCTGAAACATTATAATCACAAAACGCTCAAATATAAATAAAACAGGAGACCGTTTGATTTTTTTTTGGTTTGTATCATGATTTAGTCTAGGTTTTTTATGCAAAGGATCGTTTATATTTCTATAAGACATGATATTAAGTAAGCTATAAAGTTAAGCTTATCGCATTGTAAAAGGCGTTGAAATATGTTTTTTTTTCAACTAAGTAATGTCAAGAAAAATTTGCATTTTTTGTAGAATAAATCATTCCTATACTTGTAGGCTCATACCTATAGAAGCCACTTGCACCATCCCACTAACCCGGGGTTAACCCGTTAAAAAGTTAACCCAGTGTCAAATTGTACTGGTAACCATGGTAACTCCAGGTTTAACCGGTTAACACGGGTTAGTGGGATGGTGCAAGTGGCGCTGTTAGGCTACGGGAAGGTTATTAATGTTATTATGCTCCAAAACAAATGGAATAAATCCTAACTACGTAACTAAACAACAAATTTTACTGGTCATACTTCGTTGGAGGTCCCAAAGTTCGCCCATAAACAAATACTAACAAAACATTTTATAGCTTCTTATTAAGCAATTAAAGCATTATCTTTATGCAAATACGTTAAATAATTAGAGAATAAATAAAACTGAATTTTTTATGGCTCCAAGCAATAAAATTACGGTTTGGACTAATTATAATAGCATAATTGTTTGGATTACGAATAAATGACTCATTGTCGGTTTTTTGGTTTTTTGAGTTATGCCGCTTTCCCATCGGGATTATTTAAGTTAACACTTTAATAACTCAATGATTTTCAAGAAATACAAAGTAAAACCAAAGACTAGTAAAAAAATTAAGATTGACTACTTATTTAAATACAAAATCGTATTCTTAATTTTCCGTTATCTAATCGAACTAATACATACCTTTAAACAATTCTTGTATATTTATTTTTATATGTATATACATACATACCTATATATTTCAACAATCTCGGAAACGGCTCTAACGATTTCGATTAAATTCGCTATATAGGGGTTTTCGGGGTGGAATAATCAATCTAGCTAGGTTTTATCTCCGGGAAAACGCGCATTTTTGTGTTTTTATATGTTTTCCGAGCAAAGCTAGACCGACTCCCTGATATTTGACGTATTAATTTAGATTGGTTTGAGGGTGTGTCACACTCACTTTTTGCCCTCAAAAAAAATATAAAATACACAATTTCCTATGGAGACTACTGTCTACTTGTCTCTGCTAAAACGATTAAAGGCCTGTGCACACCGGCTGCGTGTGCGTGACGTGCACGTGCGCGTGCGGCGTTGTAGTATACAGAGCTTTATGAGAGACGGCACACCGCTTGCGTGACGTGTGCGTGTGCAGCTCCAACATTTTAGCGTACGCCCACGCGCACGTCACGCACACGCAAGCCGGTGTGGCTCGGCCTTAATTTTCGTATTTCCTCCGAAGGTAAAATACCGAGAAGATATTTAAATATTTTTTTACAGTGACGGTCCTGACATATGTCAAAACGGTGATGACTGACTAACAATGTCTACCTCACCGCCTATTGTTCTCATTGTCGTTGTTCTATTTGTTTTAAATGACAGCTTTTGACATTATGTCAAAATTATCTTGAGTTTTGTTTATACTTGGCGGGTTAATTTGGCCGGGACTTAATGCTGTGTATTATCTTCCAAGATGATGCATTTGTATTTTTTAAGGACTATGATCTTCGAGCAACACCGGCTTCCGACACGTCGGAAGGGAGGGGCCCAAGCGATATCTCGCCGTACAAATCTTTCTGCCATTTTTCGCGGGGGGAAAGGTGCACACAGTCGCATTTCTCACACACTTACGTACAAAATCCAATCTGTAATGACGACACAAATACATAGAAAATGACACACGTCAAAGACAAATCTTGCAAACCTCGATCTCTTTTTATGTACGGACAAGTGACTAGTGTCACAACACGCACACTAACACATTTTCGTTGAAGTATGTCATTGTATTCTGAGAGATGAAAAGTCGGATTTGTCGCTCGACCGATCCGCAATTTGTACTGAGCGAGCAAAATCGATAAATCCAACAATTACTTGAGACTAAAATATAATAATTGTATTTAAATGTAATTTAACGTATGATATGTAAAAAAAAATTACATGTGAAATGTAACACTTTCTTTTTGTAAATTTGATGTCCCCGACCTCTTTTTATAACAAAAAACCGAGCAAACAGGCATTTTTGTGCAGCAGTGTTCACGCGCGCGTCTGGACTCGGTCTAGTGAAAAATCCAAGTGCAACTAGTTTTATTACCCGCGCTAGATTATTTTGACGCACTAATCTTGTACCTCGGCAGAGGGGAAATAGTGCGAATGCCGCCTCCCTTCCGTGTTGCTCGAAGACTATGATATACGAGAGATAGCGGGGTTACTAACGTTGCGTGGGGTGATTTAGATTCCGTTGGGTTGTTAAGGACTTATAAAGTCTCTCGGTAGTTCAAAGTAGCCCCACTTTTTTTTCCATTTAGCGGTAGGTATACATGTATACATTATTTGCTTTTATGAATAAAATATTAATGTAAAATATAAATGGGAAATATGTTTTTTTTTTATATTTCGTACGCCGATAAAAGATCAAAAGGTTGAATTAAGTGGGTACAGTCGACGTCAGAAATATGTTTACACTTTTGCACCTTACTCCTTTGTAATAAGGCATAAAGTGTAAACATATCTATGACGCCGACTGTACATCAATTTCTTAGTACTGCGCCGCCAGTATATAGGTAACAGTCGTACACTTGTTGTTTTTTTTTTAATTACTTAGACACAATTCCAAGAAAGCATACCATATTGCCTACTGTTCGATTTAAAAACAATGTGGCTGAATCAATACAATTAACTAGTTTTTTTCCTGTTAATCTTGCACCTTTTAAACTGTGTCATTGTCATTTTTTTTTAATAATTGCAACCAAATTGTTTAAGTAGATGCCGCTTTTAAATTGAATGCGTAAAAAGAAAATTTAATGACATCATGAAATTGAAAAGGCCTACGGTAACAAGACCAATTATATCATAAAGAACTTGTTTTTATTTTTGATAAAACCGCGTCGAGACCCGTCTACTGAAACGCGTGCATTTAAAAATAAAAATGCGAATTGACAACATAATTACTGGTTATTTTGCAGCGAATATTGCAATATTTATTCACACTTTCCAATCACCTTCAATCAATTATGGACCTTATCTTAATGCAGTCAAAGTTAAAAACCTAATAAAGAGCGTTCCATTCACACAATGACACTTTACCTTATTCCCTTACACGCTCACAAACTTACATAAACGCTTCATCAAAGACTGCATAGCTTTTATACCGTTACAATAAAATTAAAAATCGAATGTCTTTAAATTTATCGACGGCAATTCAAAGCAGGTGAAGTAATGAAACAATTTAGGTGCAATTATTTCGCGCGATTATCATTTTTTTTCTTCGCCGCCATCTTGGTAGCGTAATGGCGGCACGCCCAGTTGCCAGTGGCAAAAAAGGTGTGCGTACCGCGGCAGCGTTCAGTGTTGCTAGTTAATTTTAATTTTTTTTTCGTGACGCGCGTACTTAGCGTTGCATTTTGTGGAACTATTGTAATTAAATAATGAATTGTGGTGTTTTGACCGAGTTACGCTAACGAGTATGTGGTTGTACAAACTGCAACACTTAACTGTTATCGGTGGACCTTATGCCTTTTGTAATAAGGTCCAACGATGGACAGAACAGTGTGGGCGATGGTTTTTATGTTTTTTTGCGGCAATTTATAATTTCCGACGAAAAGTAAGACGTTTTGTCGGTTTTGATCGACTTATGGTCTTGTTAGGTACCGTTACTTGCTTATTAAGGACAATATTTTAATAATACGTACTTAAAATTTAATCTTATAATAAATTTATAAAGTAAATATATAGGACAGTTTGGTAAGAGTTACTTGTCACTGGATCATAGGCAGATCGAATCATACTGTCTTTTTCTTACTTTATGCTAGTAAAATAATCCCAAAGAGAGTAATGAGTATATACATATACGTTCGTTCTTACTTTTGAAATATTACGTATACCAAGTTGAATTATCTTAAAACTGAAAACGGTGAAAAATAGAGATACTACTCCCAAAGGAGGATATATATCTTCCTCTTTTAAAATATTTGTTTTGGTATCTTAAATATTCATACTTTTTGAGATATTGGGGTAATAAGTAATATTTACTTTTCTCCCCTTTTTGTCGGTTTATATACGCTTCGAATATATTTTTCTAGTCATAATGACGAATCTAATATGGTATCACACGTATTTTTAGGAGTAGTATCTCTATTTTTCACCGTTTTCAGTTTCTCGAGCAGACTATAATACTTACGATATTTCGTCCACTCAATTCTTGTTAGACAAATCACAGGGCAATATTTATTTTCTAACAAGATGGTGTTTATTAATATTAACATTGAAATTTAAAAGCGTGCACATTTTGTCATATATCTCCGTCTATGTCAAAAGGTTAGAAATGTCACGAGCCATAAGAAACAATGTTGAATATCGTTCGATCATATCATATTGAGTTGCATACCTAGTTAAACTTTTTTTCAATTTTAACTAAACTAGTTATGTAAATTGATTATTTTTTACAAGCATATCGTTTTTCGATGATAATCGACGGCCATAATCGCGATTATATCGATTTACGAGCTCGATGCAACTATCGACTTAATATATAGTATACTTAATATTCTATGGTTTTCTTATGGGTTTGGGCAGCTTTTAACCTCGTTATATTTCAATTACTTTTTTTAATGCTTGAATTAAATGGACTAGGAATACGACAATTTTGCTCTTTTATCGACTATGCTGTCATGCGTCGATGTCGCTCTTGTAAACATGTTAGAAAGTGACAACTATAATGACACCAGGGTTATTTGTCACTCTCATTACGCCTTCATTGGAGTAAAAGAGAAAGATCCCTCTAACTCTGCGGGATAGAAAGAGACGGACACCGTTTTATCACGCTGTCAAGTTGACAAATCCGACCATCACATCCGTACAGCACAGATATGGCCGCTAGGTGGCGACAGCGCCACGCGCGGCTGATGGCAAACCCCAAAATTGGGGCCGAACGGATGTACTTTTAGCTACCTGTAACAAAGCGATGAAATCGCGGAGTGATCCACGCCTGCCGATGGCGACAACTAGTTGACGGAATCAAACGGAATCACGATGCTCAGCAATGAGGGACCTATTGAAGAGAGACTCACCACCAAACTCATTCGTAATACCGTAAAACGGGGTGAGTAGGTTTCACGGGGAGAGGTGGGTTATGAATGGGGAGAGAAGGTTTGAGAGGGGGGTGAGAAGGGATTTTAAGGCTACTGCTACAAAAATAATGTATTCCAATTTAAAATGGAGCTATAGTAATATGCATAATAAAAAAAAATTGATCCAACATTCTTCCAAAATCACCTTTGTATGAAAACCCAAATACGAGGCACTACGGGGTGAGGTGGGTTTTCCTCTTTATCGTCAAAGTTATGAAATGGAACTACCCAAAATAAAATATAAACTAAAATACAAACGTCCGGAACACTTATTATATACACCATTCAGTTTTCATATGTAAAATAAAATGTTATCGAGGTTTGAATTTCAGTTTTGACCCTACTCAGCCCATTTTACGGTAGGTATAATACCTTTCTCGTCACGACTCTTATGCGGGTTATATATTTATTTAGGTATATGTTTTAACAGAGACATTGTAGCCTGAGCGGAAGGTGTTCGATTTTATGCGATCTGAGAACTCTGAGGGAATCCGACATTGCTGCCGGTCCGGCGGCAAAAACTGGGTACAGTCGCGAAAAACAGTGCTACGAACTGAGGGGCTACCGCGAAAACCGAAATTCGCAAATTGCGGGGATCTTTCTCTTTTACTCCAATGAAGGCGTAATAACAGTGACAGAGAAAGATGCCCGCAATTTGCGAACTTCGATTTTCGCGGTTATAGCCCTGGTTTTGTCAACTGTTTACACTAGGATAAAAAGAAATAATGCATACAAGTACTTTTAGTAATATTCTAAGTGCAACAATCACTTAAAGGTAAACACATCATGGATTTCAACAAAGAAAAACAAAAAAAAAAGATCCGACAAATAAAAAAAATATAACTATAATGCAAATGTTACATACTAAGTACAATGTTTTAATATACTAGTTGTAGACAGACAATTATGTACTCGTTTTTTCAATTTGCTTAGCGAATCAAAGTGTATATCCGTATTAAATATCTTAAGAACGGGTCACTCACGTATTTTAATTCGAAAAACGCTCGCCATGACATGTGTGCCTGATGACACTCCTCGGTACGGAGTGAAACATGTCGAGCGTTTTTCGACTTTTAATACGTGAGTGACCCGTTCTTTAGATATGTCTGTGTCTCACGGAAGTTTTGTTATTAAAATTGTATATCCGTATGATCACTACATGCATTTAGATTTAGCTTTCTTAGCATGCTCAGAAGTTCTTATTAAAAGAAATAGCGTTCGTAAGCTAGTCAAGTTAACACTTGCGTTCACGACTGTACTCGCACGAATTCACTAATTAATGTACTTCCAGCAACAGCGTCAATTGGTTAAAACGAATTAGGGCTGCCCTGCTCGATAAAACGATCGATAAAACGATATACCTTGTCGATAAAACAATGAGTGTGAGTCAAACAGAAAACTGTGTTACGTCTTACCTGTAGAAATACACAAGAGTTAAGGGCTATAAAGGTTAATATTCTTATTTAACCCTTATCCACGTCAAAAGGTCCTCCTTTTATTTAGAGAACTATGACAAAAACATTACTTACATGCCACAGAGGGCCAATTTTTGAATTTCGAGCGTTCGATTTTGTCACTCGAATATCGGTGGAAAACAGCGAAATGCTAATTTTTGAAATACATGCGATAGAATTTGGGAATCGAGTGGTATTGACCACTCGTTTTCAATTCTATTAGTAGAATTTAAATGCCGGGTATTGGAGATATTATTGAACCAAATACACGAAAACGAGCGGTTGAAATTCAAAAATCGGCCCTCAGGAGAGAAAAATGTACAGTTCGCGCGAACACACTAGTTTTCTCTCCTGTGAAGTGATGATTTAGATGCGATTCTACGTCGTTACGCAATTGTTTCTACAATGCAATTCTCAGGCCTTAAGTATGACATTAAGTAAGCAAAAAACTGGCAATATTTACCGAGCAGATGACAGGTTAATTGTTCGCTATTGATTTGTTTGATTATATTTACGTTAATACGGAATTAACGGAAATATAGTCACAATACAAGAAAAATAATTATGAAGTACTTATCTGAGAAACAAAGCTGGTGAGACTGAATAAAATAAAAATCTCCTTGTGCATAGGGGGTTAAAATTAAAATTTAAAATAAAATTAAAATGTTTATTTACATTCACAATAATCATCTTAAATTTAGTGATTGGAACCTCCAATTTATTTTATTTATTTATTTATAAAAATAATTCCGTTTGACCCAACAATGTTAACGCGGTTAAGTCCTGCCAAAGTAAATAAAAAATATGAGAAAATAGTGAAAATCTTTCATCATCATCATCCAATCAGTACCTATCTTGGAATTATTGTCACGGATTCTTTGGTGATTTCCCTGTGTTTTTCATAATCATGAGGTAAATAGATCTACGTCATACAATAGAAATTAAAGATAGTGCCCAGGAAATTTCGCTCGTAAAATATCTTATTAAGTACTTATTGCTAATTAATAACATGCAAGCAAATATTCATTGTCAGTAATTATGAAATTAAGGCCCATCAGTCAATCAAAAATCGAGGAAACCTAATTATCAGGATAAAGGATGACTCACGCTAGACCAAGCCGGGGCCGGGCCGGGGCTTCCGACGCTTCGTTTTCTATGGAAAGCACCGCGATCACCGATCAGCCGTCATAGAAAATTACATGTCGGACGCCTTGGACGGGCCCGGCCCGGTCTAGCGTGTGTCATACTTAACACGATAACATCTGTAATTAAGTTTAAATACCTATTTAATATTCTAGCGATAGGTCAAAAAATTCAAATGCTGATGATGATGATTAAAACATCTTCATCGTATTGATTGTTAGGAAATTTTTAATGTAGTGAATGAATTTCACATTAGATGGCGCTGCTAAAATCCTACATCGCGCTGTAGAAATTTCTTAAGTTAATGATCCTTGGCTATTTATTTCTTCGCTTTTATTTCTTATCATTGCGCATCGATTTAACATAAAACAGACATTCACAATAATTAAATACAATAATGAGGATATTAAGGTTGATCATGGAAACCAATTATCACTATAACAGCGGTAATTAATTAAAAAAAAACCTTTATAATATCATAATGATACTTTACTTATTTTCTTCTTTTACTTTACTGCAAATAGTCACGAGATAACGTCTTGATTGTGTTATGGCAAGCATTGTTTAATTTAGTGAACGAATTTCGCGGTAGGTGGCACTGTTCTATGTCACGAAAATCCTGAATCGCACTGTTAAGATTTTTCTTGGAGAGACGCCATGTTTCTATTAGTTTTAAGTATTTAGTAATGTATTTATTTAGTAAAATAATGGGCTTTTTTTTCAATTATATTGGTATATGGGTTTATGAAAGTACCAGTACTGCACATTTAAAAACTAGACGCAATGAAAAGGATGAACCGATTTTGCTAAAATTTGTCTAGGACCCAGTGTCAGAAATACTGCTCTCAAATAAAATAAAAACTGCAACCAAAAAAGTTTACGAGTATCAGTTTGAGCTACGGTGCCACAGACAGACACATATTTTTTTAGCATTTTCAGGCATTTTTTTAAGTAGGTATACATACATACACACATATTATATAATCACGCCTATTTCCCGGAGGGGTAGGCAGAGACCACGGATTTCCACTTGCTATGATCCTGACATAGGTACCTCTTTCGCTTCCTTCACTTTCATAACATTCCTCATACACGCTCGCCGGTTTAGGGTGCTCTTGACCTGGCCTTTCTTCAGGATTTCCCCGATCTGATCAGAGAAAGTCCGCCGAGGTCTACCCCTTCCAACTTTTAAGTAGGTATGTACTAACACTGGTAGAGAATGCCTTATGGTATGGCATTAAGTCTGCCTTTTGTATTATAAGGTTTTTCTTTTGTGCAATAAAGATTAAATAAGTAAATAAATAACAAAAATAAGATCATTGTAATCTTTATTAAATAAATTGAAATTGAATTGTAAGTAATGTATATATGTAAAAAAATTGCTGGCCTAACATGTCGCAACAAAGTAATTTCCACTCATAATTTATCCAACAGCGTCGAAAGCGCTAATGTGTTAGGACACAACTAAACCAAGTGTAAACTTCGCGCTTCACTAAACACTAATGGGCAATTAGTTAAACTAATCTCTAATTAACAAGGTCCTGGGTTCAATTCCTGACATAAACGTCAGGTTTTTATAGTGTTACATGGATGTATGGTAAGTGGAGTTAATAGCGTTTTCACATTGTCCGATACGATATCGGATGTCGGATGACCTTTGAAAAACAGCTGCTAGAAAATGCCTTAAGTTAAGGTATTTTCGAATCCTGGTAAGGGCATTTATTGACGACTGGTCTGGCCTAGTGGGTAGTGACCCTGCCTATGAAGCTGATAGTTTTTTTTATATCGTTGTCTGAGTACCCATAATACAAGCCTTCTTGAGCTTACCGTGGGGCTTAGTCAATTTGTGTAAAAATGTCCTATAATATTTATTTATTTATTGCATCCTTTTATTTTTGTATTAACGCTTTGTTTTGCACAACAAACAATTCCTGCAAATATATTTCCAGTCCACTATGACTTAGACCTTTTTAAATTGAGAGTGAATAGACATCTTTTTGATAAGCATGCTCTATCTTAATAGACTGCATCGGCACTTACTTTACCATTAGGCGACTCTAAGACCTATGTGATGGAAACTTTTCTCAACAGATATTATCATAACATAAGCGGTGGTGAAGTGGTTAAAACGAGTGAGTGCGAAACGAACAATCTTGTCTAACAAAATCTTTGTATGTCACTTGTCATGATTATTCATGAATTGATTCATAAGCATAAGTCAAGTAAAAATTCAAAAAATCAATACTTTCAATTTTGACATCAATTCAATGACATCATCCCACCCCTAGTTTACTAAGAAGAGGCCAGCAGGCCACCAGGCCGGCAATGTTTTTGCTGGCCGGCATTCAGTGATGACTTGATTTCGGTTTAGGTGGCCCCAGCACCAGTAATGCAGGATATTTACACGTAATTGGACTATGCGAGATTAATTTAAAACGATTTTGTTAAGTTGAAATTTTTGGACCAACTGCTTTATTTTCCCACCATAATGAAAATTAAATTAACTTAAATGAAAAGAAATTTTATTTCAGGGAACTAGTGGCCCATATATAAATATCTTAAAACTAGCATACATATTAATGTACTTGATGGATACTTCGGCAATATCGGCTCGATTCGGGAAATGAATTAGAGATGCACTAGATATGAAATAGTAAAGATATGTGACTTTCCACGGCAAAAGGTACCTTATGGCGGCTGGCGCCGCGATTCGGGAAATGAATAAGAGATTCACTGGAACGTCACATTTTTACTATTTCATAAAATAGTAAAGATGTGACGTTCCACGACAATTGTATAAAATTATTGAGGGCTTATAATACGTGGCAACAATTTAGTACGGAAATTTTTTAGTTCCATTATATTCTACTGTTTTATGTTGCACTATACCTACCTATTACTAAAAAGTCATGTATCAAATAATGTAGGTTAAAGTCAGATCATTCAGTGACTGATCCAGGCGGTTTTGTATTTGTTTGGTTAAAACATTGGTTAACCAAACAAATACAAAACCGCCTGGCCGCGTCACTAACTACCCGAAAATGTGGAAATTGTTTGTTTACTTTTATTCAGTACCTACATATAGGGGAGACCGAGGTGAGTTGTGACAGAGGAGAGTTGGAGCATCGTCGATGTTTTGGAATCTATTAACTAGAAACTAGGTCGCAATAGCGCGCGTTTGTTAGTTCAAGTTACGAGCTAACAAACGCACACTATTGCGACCTAGTTTCTAGTTAATAGATTCCAAAAAAATCGACGATGTTCCAACTCTCCTCTGTCACAACTGACCTCGGTCTCCCCTACGAACTAAAAAGATAGGTATATCTACCTATCAATATACCTATATGTAGTCAAGCGCGTCTCAAGTTTACACAGTATTATTTCGTGGTGACTTTTCGTGGCATCTTTGACGTTTCGGAACTAAAGGTGGCAATGTTGGGGCATGTTAAGATTACAGGCACTTTCGGCTACAAAGTGATTGTTTTAGCGCGTGCATGTTGGAAGCAATGGATGCGGTATGTTCAGGCTTGAAATTCGAACCAATACCTGATGGGGACCGATTTTTGAATTTCGACCGCTGGACTAAAAGAATTGAAAACGAGTGGTCAATACCACTCGATCCCCCATTTCTATCGCTCGTATTTCAAAAAAAGACCGGCCAAGTGCGAGTCGGACTCGCGTTTCTAGGGTTCCGTACATAAGTCCGGCTCAACGAAGCTGGCCAACTTTATTATCACACGTGCAATAGAATATTTAAGACCAAGTTCGGCCTGGCCAGCCACATAAGAGCTCACGCCAGACAACGTCCATGATATTTATTTAGGGTCGCCGTCATCGAAAACGATGAGGAGGACTATATATATTTCAAAATTATAAAAAAACATATCCATCTTTGGGTCACTAATTTACACATGTGTACCAAATTTCAACTTAATTCGTCCAGTAGTATCCGAGAAAATAGGTTCATCGTTCTCGAAAAAATGAAAAAAATATGACTAAAATACGGTCTTTATACATACACAGATACCTAAGACAATAACTTAGACGGTTAGCAAGAACTAAGAAGTTAGTAATGTGAGAAGTAAAGAAAACGAGTAAATAAAAATGTTATACATTTAAACTTATTTTATTCTCAAATCTCAGCAACAATCTGCCTAAGAAAAGTGATAAACTTAAAGGTTTAGGTCGTCTCTTTAACACAAGTAAATGCGTTAAAATTGTATCTATAAGTATACAATATCACGGACTAGCCTGTAACAATAGGGTCAATATGTACAATAGAATGGTTTTAAAATTCGAAAAAAATATGTAACCTAACCTAACCACTGTAGTGCTAAGTGGTATGCCCAATTGAAGAAGAAGAAATACATTTAGTTCTTCTTTCCCAGTGATGTAACTATACCGCATCCATGAACTCCCCAAAATATTTTTCATCCATCCAAGTCAGTCTATTAGATATTCAATACACATCCTTGCGCCTCGACTCCACCAACTTATAACATACATTCCCAACCATCCTATCCTTGTACATATAAAGTCCATATTCCTTTAAAATCACAGTAAACCTAACTTTGCTGCATACCAAGCCCACTTCAACATTGTTCCAATCTGAATTGAACCTTAAACTAGTACTTTATGGTTCATTTTTGTTTGGGTTGATATGGTGTTATGTTGTAGGGTAACCATTTGTTAGGAATTGATTTTTTCTGATTTTCCAAGGGTAGTTTTCGGGGGTATAATTTGGTAGGTAAATGTGTTGGGGTGGCATTTGTACCTTTTGGGGTGTTTTAGTGTGAAAGAGGGTAGAATTCTTACAGGAATACTTACTTTTCTGTTATTGGAAGAAATGTGGAAGAAATACTATGGCATGCAAAAGTCAACTATTAAAAAAACCGGACAAGTGTGAGTCGGACTCGCCCACCGAGGGTTCCGTGCTTTTTAGTATTTTTATTGTTATTAGCAGCAACATGAATATTTACATCATTTGTGAAAATTTCGACTGTCTAGCTACCACGGTTCATGAGATACAGCCTGGTGACAGACAGACTGAGGAGTCTTAGTAATATGGTCCATAGGCTGCATAGACAGCGTCACTATCGGTAAAGCCAGGCCGATCCTTATTTCAATACATTTTGTTATGAAATCAATGCGTAAGAAACTATTTTTTTGTAATTTCCTTACAAAAGCGTAAAGTGTCATTCTATGGATCTTGCTAACTATGTAAACAAACCGCCATATTGAAATTATCTCTGAATGATGAATTTACTAGTGATTTTTAGGCTTCCGTACCTCAAAAGGAAAAAGGAACCCTTATAGGATCACTCGTGCGTCTGTCTGTCTGTTGGTCTTTCACAGCCTATTTTCACGGACCAATTAAGTTGAAATTTGGTACACATATGTAAATTAGAGACCCAAAGATGTACATGTTTTTTTTACAATTTTAAAATACTTACATAGGTTCGAAGTTATTTAAGAAAATAGCCAAAAACTGACCATTCGGGGCCCTTTATCTAAAATTTTGAAAAAAATACACTAAATAGTTCTTTACCTATAGATGACAGGAAAACCTATTAGAAATATGCAGTCAAGCGTGAGTCGGACTTATGTGCGGAACCCTAGAAACGCGAGTCCGACTCGCACTTGTCCGTTTTTTTTTTACATAGTTAGCAAGTTCCATAGAATGACATTATTTTTTTCGAAATAAGCAAAACAATGTAAAACGTAGCAAAACAAAACAGTCACCACACGACATTAAAGAACACGGCCTAACCGCAAAACCGCATAAGTCTGATTATATTTAAATTTATCTTTTACTAAATTGCCATTTGGTGTGATGATGTCGACAGGTGAGCATTGTGATGAGTTATTTCTGATTAATTTTCTTGTACAGTCGCCATCAGATATATCGGAGCGGCCAAGGTGCTCACAAATATCTGAGCACGCCTCTATTGTCAGGGCGTTAGAGTGCGTGTTCAGATATTGTGAACACCTTGGCCGGTCGGATATATCTGATGGCGACTGTAATAAGTATAATACGTCCATTATTGTTTTATTCATCATTTTTCTTAGGCTAGGGTTTTTATAATATGAATATAAAAGTAAAATATAAATACGTCCGTTATTATTATTATACTAATAGGTACGTACCTATACTAATATGCCTACGTGAAATATTACCAATTTATCAGTCTACATTATATTATATGATATATATTTTTTAATACTACATAGTAGGCAAACAAGCACACGACCTGCCTGATGGTAAGCGTTACCGTAGCGTATGAACGCCTGCAACTCCAGAGGTGTTAAATGATCCCGACTAGAAATAACACAAAAGTGGCAAAAAAGGTAAGAATATACAGGCTGTTTGGCACATCGTTTGCCAAATTAAAACGGCAGATAGGCTATCTTCTCATGCCTATAAAAACAAAATTGGCCATGATTTTTTTTCTACTACGCAAGTAAAAATTTGAAATTTACGAAAAACTGTCATAGAAATGAAAAAAAAATGAGCGCCAAATTAAAAATTTCTAGACATGAGAAGATAGCAAATGACTCAACCTATCTGCCGTTCTAATTTGGCAAACGATGTACCAAACACCCTGTATAAAAATAAAAGAAATAAAAGAAACGCTCAATTAGACTATTAAAGAGGCTTATTATTGTCGCCGAGTGTACAGTTTATGCTGTACTGTACACAAACGAGGCAGATAATTTATGAATCCCCGGAATAAATCCATCACGCCCATTAACGCGGCGGCAAAGGGTAGTAACTTGCTAATTAACGTTTTTGCGTAATGCAAATTTTTTTTCTCTTATTCATAGAATGTATAAAATATATAGAAATGTAATGTTAGAAATTAATTATTTATTGTTTTTAATGTATTTTTTGTACAAAACTACATAGTTTTGTACAAAACCACATACATATGTGGAAGATATTGACTAACGACAAAATAATATTCATAGTAATAATTGTTATCAATTTAATTACATACATACATAATAATGAAATAAGTGCTGGTATTCACCGCAAAAGGTATTCAAAACATTATTTAAAAGAAATGCGTGAACACATGCTAATAAGTGTAAATTTTGTGTGAAAACAACGATCACGGTGTCATTTTGAGGTTAAATATGTTTTTATTTCGTGTATTATTTTTTCTAAAATGACGTATTTTGTAAGAAATTCTTATTGACTTAATTCCTTCTTGTTTTGTGATTATTATTCCTAATGTGGGGTCGCCTGAATCAGGTTTTTGGCTTCGAATTACAACGATTGGGTGATTAAACTTTATTACCAACAAGTTTGTATTCAAATAATGTTAAAGACAAGATTTGGTTCAAATCTGGTTGGAAACTGTGAAACCATTTGAAGTAAAATTATGTTTACATTTTGGATTTTTTTTTTGTTGGAAGCGAAAGAGGTATGTCCGGATCGTAGCAAGTGGAAATCCGTGGTCTCTGCCTACCCCTCCGGGAAATAGGCGTGATTATATGTATGTATGTGTACATTTTACCTTGATGCAGTGATGCAGGTGACAGCTGACACTCAGTGTAATTTTACATTCTATTGTTTAATTTAATTTTATTGAATAATTTGCATGTTTCCTGTATTATAGTAATAGTGACGTCCCACGAGTAAAGGTACCGTATGGCGGTTGGCGTTTACGCTATTATTAACGCCGCTCCAATATTATTGCGGCGCTATGCGACGTAAGCGCCAACCGCCATATACCTTTTGTCGTGGAACGTCACATATAGTGACAATGCTAATTTTAGAGGAGCGGGATTTCCTGACACAAGTATTTCATATGCTTACTAGGAAATTCCAACCTTGATTCTTATTTTGTAAATGATAAGAACGAAATAAATCATTTTAATTTTTTTTTTTCAATTTGTGTTTAATTTGTAACTAATGTCATATAGTTTGGCCAGTAATTGTTTCATTTCAAACATAGCTAGAGAATTATACTGTCTTTGCCTTACGCTAGTACCCAAAAAGGGGTAAGTATAGTTTTTTTAGGGTTCCGTACCCAAAGGGTAAAACGGGACCCTATTACTAAGACTTCGCTGTCCGTCCGTCCGTCACCAGGCTGTATCTCACAAACCGTGATAGCTAGACAGTTGAAATTTTCACAGATGATGTATTTCTGTTGCCGCTATAACAACAAATACTAAAAATAGAATAAAATAAAGATTTAAGTGGGGCTCCCATACAGCAAACGTGATTTTTGACCAAAGTTAAGCAACGTCGGGCGTGGTCAGTACTTGGATGGGTGACCGTTTTCTTTTTGCATTTTTTCCTTTTTTTTTTGCTTTATGGTACGGAACCCTTTGTGCGCGAGTCCGACTCGCACTTGCCCGGTTTTTTTTTCTTATTTTAACTGACAAATGGGTTCAAACTATAGTTAAGTATACGTTTCAAATCTGTAATGGACTTAATTTTGTTTTATGTTGCCAGACAAAACCTTTATTTCAACTGCCACCGAAAACTTCCAAATAAATTAGATTAGACAATTAAAACATTCAGTAATCGTCACATGGTTAGGGGTGGTCGTTAGACTCGTTAGGGTGGAATGTTAACGTCCCAAGTTCCGCCATTCGCAAGAGTTATGGCCGCGAGTGCTTTATTGTGCTGTAAATACTGGCAAACATTACTCTCCTTTTTTGGATGGTTGAGAAAAACGCTCTGAGATATACTGCTAACTATAAATATAATAAATAACTGGCTGGGGTTATTACCCCAATCAATTTTTTACCATTTTTTTTTCGCTTTGAGCGAAATAAAAAAGATGATTGACTGATCATATTATTAAATTAAATTATTAAGTAAATTACTAGATTCTACCCCCGACTGCGTCTGCGTACAATAATAATTACTATGACACTAGGACATGCCTATATTCTCCATACCAAATGCCATAAAAATCCACGATTTAAACGTGATGAGGTTACAGACAGACATATTTATTAATATTGGTAATCAAGCTGAGTAAAAAAGCGAACTGACTACATATATATTATAAATATGATTGGTGTTCGTGTTAGACTAAGTATTTGCACCATTTTTTTTCTCACTGCTTTTACGTTAGCAAATTTCAGTTTGGCCCATTAGTTGACTGGTAGAGAATACCTTAAGGCATTCAGTCTGCCTCTTATACCTTATTCTTCTTTGTGGGCAATCAAGTTTAAAATAAATAAATATGTTGGAGAGAACACGCATGAAATAACACACATGGACAAATTTAGAGGAAATAAAAATAAAGTAGAAAGAAAATACTAATTTTTAAATTACTTTACTGTAATCGAGTAGGTAACTAAACCTTATTTACGTTCCTTTTCATTTGTTCATTAGTGTACATGGTCATGTACGAGTGTGTACATATATAAAACGATATAATCACACATACGCAGATGTAATATATGTTAATGGTACTAGTTACTCCATTAGTGAGAGTTATGTCTCTTTACGAGCGGTTTACTGTGGAGCGTTGGCAAAAATGCCGAGATGTACTGTTGAATTTTTTTTGCAAAAACCAGAATAGCCATTATGCGATAGTTGAAATTTAAGTTTGTGGTTGAAACTAAAAAAGTTTTTGGCACTACCTGGTTTTATAGTCTTCTGGTTTTTTTATCTCTACCATTTGACTAAAACAACCACATACTGTTTTGTACATTAACATTTTTTGTAGTTAAATCACATTCAAAAGATTTTCGTACAAAGATATCCTAATAAATTCCGAATTTTAGAAAGACGGATTATATAAAATTAGGTAACTAACATTTGACGCGAAAATTTTTTTTACAGCAAAATTACTAACACTAATATAAAATTTGAAAAAACGAAAATTGCACTTATAATATTCTACTATACGGCATAAATTACAATACCAAAATAACGCACATTCAGCAACCGCCATTTTTTAAGACAGAAAACTCGACCGTTTTTCAGCCTCGTTACGTTGGCAGCGTTTTGTTTAATTAAAAATAAGAATAAAAAAGTTAGCGGCCATTTTATAGAGTGATAAACGGGTTCGAACAATTCCACTGTACAAGCTGAAAACAACCTTAGCACTATTAAAATAGAGTTCATTTTCTATTGTCGTAGAAAGCAATTCGGTGTACAATTTTTCAACTGTTGGAAAGATTTGTGTTTAGAACATTTCCGTTTCTATTCTTAAAGCGATAAAATTCAATTTTCATTAAAACAGTTGCAGTGAAATTCAGGTTTTTTAGATTCGGGTGAAATAAATTATACTTACTTATATTTTACCGGGGACTATTTTACTTTTTGTGTGTTTTTAGGGTTCCGTACCCAAAGGGTAAAACGGGACCCTATTACTAAGACTTCGCTGTCCGTCCGTCCGTCCGTCCTTCCGACCGTCCGTCCGTCCGTCCGTCCGTCTGTCACCAGGCTGTATCTCACGAACCGTGATAGTTAGACAGTTGAAATTTTCACAGATGATGTATTTCTGTTGCCGCTATAACAACAAATACTAAAAACAGAATAAAATAAAGATTTAAATGGGGCTCCCATACAACAAACGTAATTTTTGACCAAAGTTAAGCAACGTCGGGAGTGGTCAGTACTTGGATGGGTGACCGCTTTTTTTTTTGCTATTTTTTTTGTTTCTGTTTTTTGCATTATGGTACGGAACCCTTCGTGCGCGAGTCCGACTCACACTTGCCCGGTTTTTTTGCAATATTTCTTTTTAGAGATGATCTAGTGACACAACTTTTTAGGTAGGTACTTTAGGTCATTCTAAAAACTAAAATATAAATCTACACTTAAAGTAGAACTATTAAAAATCTATATATTCAGTAAGACCACTTGTATAGTAACTAAAATATAGTCTGACAAACATCAAAGAAAATTATACTTATCTCTTTCTTTTGGGTGCTAGTCCTAGCGTAAAACAAAGACAGTATGATTCTCCCTGTCTATGTTTGTAATGAGACAATTCTGGTCCAAAATGTAGTAACTGAAAAATCCAATTGGAAAACAATAGAATTCTACACTGTCAATGCAATAACAATCTTACGTCAAAAAAATAAAGTCGAATTTTCACTGCAGTTAATACTGAAAAAATCTAAATTCAAAGTACAGGAAGCCACAGAAGTGTTTATAGCTTTTCCTTCGCTGATAGGTTGAATTTATTGTCGGTACAGTCACACGCGAAAATGTTAGATCCCTTTACAGATTACTAAGTGATTTAATATGGTGTTAGCAGAATGAAATAGATTAGGTTTAACATATGGCCTAGAATCTAGATTGTAATTGGTGTATTGTTCTAAAATAATGTTGTGGTCTAGTTTCTGTGATAAGTTTATTATTGTGGTCTTCTATTGTCTTGAAATACATATAAATGCTGCATACAAAAATACCTACTAAAAATTACTTAGAAACCATTTGATTTACAAGATATATTTATGTCTGTCGTAGATTTAGAACCATGATAGTACTATCGAATAAAAAGTGACTTTGAAACATCAAAACTTTATTACATTCACTCAAAAAATGCTAATTAATATAATTATTTTAAATTATCTTATAATAAATGATAGTTATCTAAAACTGTTTAAAAAACTGCTTAACACGTGAAAAATGGGCAATTAATAAAAGAAATATAACAGCATAAGTGCGAAATTAAAAGAAACCGGAATCCAATTTCCGTGTGAAATAAATCAAATGATTTGCATAAAGTTAATGTGGTCCAAACACGACGCAGTCATACCACCTTATTCATAACTTCACATGCCTGATTTAGTTAAATTATTTTTTATCCCTTTCTTACGAATACTTAAGTCAAAATGACAGATAAGGACAAACGATTCATAGCTAGACTAGCTAACGCAATGAATAACGCAAATAGTCGTTAAGCTCACTCTACTTTTCTAAGAAAATCAAGGGAAAAGTCAATATTAAGTACAGTTGCCACCAGATACATTATTGAAGCGGCCAAAGCTCACAAATATCTGAACACGCATCAATTGTCAAGGCGTTAAAGTGTGTGTTCAGATATTTTGGAGCACTTCAGCTCTCCTATATATCTGAAGGCGACTGTACCAACTAGAGATGCAACGGATAGTTGTTTGGCCATCGGCCGAATATCCGGTATCCGGCCGCCGAATATTCGGCCGGCGGAACTATACCTACATATCGGTTTTCAGATGCGCATTCTGCAGGTTTGACCTGTTTCGTAGTGAACGTTCGCGCGGACTTATTTCTAGGTTCGAAATGAGTGCGCGTGCATGTCTGTGGAATGATTAAATTGATTTAAAATAATAACGAATACGATTATGACCGTGATTGTTTCTTAAATCCAATTTTGTTTAAGCAATGTTACTATCCGGTATCCGGCCGGATACTGGGTCACTATCCGGTATGCGGGCGGATATTACAATAGTGGCCGGATAGGCCGATACCAGATAGTAACCGAATATCCCGTGCATCTCTAGTACCAACCCAACAATAATTTAACCATAACACCACCAAAATGGCTACTAGGTCAACA